>NC_056745.1:103034598-103324598 GCF_019279795.1 Protopterus annectens | reverse complement strand
CAGATCTTGGTTTTTGTTTTTAGTCCAGATTTTCCAGACTTGCTGGAAACCAGGAGTCCAAAGAATTTGGATCAGCACCACTGTTCTGGTATATAAACAGGCGGGGAGAAAATGCATTCCTGCCAGCTCTGTAAACTAGCAGTAGTGGCTTGGAATCTGTTTGCAGCAGAGCCTTCTTCTGAAGGCCTGCTATATCCTTCAGAGCAGAATGGCCTAGTGGGTTAGGAGAGCATTTCCTTTTCCCAACTAGAAGATATTGAAACTGGATCTACATGTGATGTTCTTCGTGTTTCACTGTTGCAGTCATAACTGTTGGGTACTCCTGCCGGCAGGCAGCCTGAGGTCGGCTAGAATATCAAAGTCTGGGTCCTGTGTCGGCTGTATCAGCTAGAACCCTGACGTCAGAGCGCATGGGTATAAAGCAGACAGCCGACGCCATCTTCTCCAGTCTTTCTTGCTGTGCGGTGCAAAGCAGTTCGCTTGTTGGTTGGCGTTTTCAAGACAACGTGTTGTGATTGTCGTCTGTCCGAAGTTTTCTACTTCTCTTCTCAAAGCTAAGTACCCCGTTGGGGAAACTTTTTTCTTGCTCCTCCGATGTCAGAAAAAGTTAGTAATTGTGTATCGTGTGGAAAACAATACCTCATAAAGATTTCCACTCTTACTGTCTACCTTGCTTCGGCCCTGACCACAACGTTTCTTGTCTGTTCTGTGCCAGGTTTAATTCTCGCACTATTAAGCGTAGGTACGATTGGGCCTTGAATTACTTCGGTAGACGATTTAATTATAGGATGTCGTCGGATACTTTACCGGCTACCGGATTACAGAAGAAACGCAAAGACAAGGACAGGACTTCGAGGTCCAAACAGGATACTTTGCAGCCGGAGCCAGCTTCGGGTTCGGCAGTAGTCAGTGAGGTGCTTTTGCAGCCCCTGTCGTCCGCCACTTCAGAACCGATGGCCGACACGGACTCACATGGTGAGCCAACTAGGCCTAGTAATTTGTCTGCTGCAGGACCTTCGGACGTCACTCCTTCAGATGGCTCCGGAACCGCTGTGCAGGTACTGGCTTCTGAGGGGGTCTTCAGGCCTTCACACATTACTATTTCCACAAAGGCAAAAGCTAAGTCAAAGACTCCTGTTAAACCCAGACTTTCTGCTCAAGCTTCTTCGGATTCAGCTCCTAAGACTCAGAAGCAATTACTTTGGATTTCTGAGGATTTATTATCTATGATTAAGGGCTCTCACCCTCCTCCTGAGAAAAGGCCTAGACAGGATATCCCTTATGATTCCTCTGATCAGGCTTCTGTATCTTCTGTTTCTTCCTCTGATCAGGATTACTCTTTTCCTCCTTATGACAATTCGGATGCAGATCCCTCTGCCTCTCCCCCTGAAGAGTTTTCTTTTGGGGAGACCTTGCATGAGATGAGGGAGCATTTTCATTGGGAAGGTCAGGATTATTCTGCTTCCAGAAAGAGACTCAGGGAATTTCTTCTTCTCCCTCAGCACAGGCCTTTAGCTATACCTCCTGTACTTGACATTGTGGATGATGCTTTCTCTGAAGCTAACTTGAATCCTGATTCCATGCCGCCTGTTCCTTCTAAGCCTGATAGATTTTACAGGGTCCCTGATTCCCATCAATTTTTATTCAAGAACCCTTCTGCTGATCCTGAAACTATTTTGCAGGGTTCCAAGGCTGCTAAGGCCGCCTCCTCTAAGAATCCTATCCCTTCTGAAAAGGATTCTCGTGCCTTGGAGACAGGTGGGGCAAAAAAGTTTATACTTCAGCTACCCTTTCTATTAGAGCTTTAAATTGCCAGTTTCACATGTTTAAGTATCAACAGTTTCTTTTATCGGTTTTAAAACAAAGGATTTCTACTTTTCCTGCATGTGCTGAGGACAAGGAATTACAGGATGTGTTGCATGCTACTGAACAAGTTAGCAAATGTAGTTTACATTGTGGTTTTGATGCCTTAGAGGCTTCTTGCAGGGCGGCTGCCTCTGGTACTGTTATCAGGAGACATGCTTGGCTTCGTGAGCAGAATTTACCTGAACAAGTTAAGGCAAAATTGCTAGATGCCCCTGTTCAGCAGGATGTCTTATTTGGGTCTAAGGCTGAGGAGGTTATTAAAAAGATGGAAGAAAAAGCCAAGTCTATGCAGACTGTAAAAGATTTCTTGCAAGTACAGCCTCCTAGATTTTCCAGAAATTGGCCCTCCAAAAATTGGTCTTTTCCCACCTCTGACAGGCCTCAAAGGGGAAGATATAGACGCTCCAGAGGTCGGGCGCAGGCTCAGGCCTCTTACAGATCTAGACAGTGGACTACTTCACCTAGAAGGCGGATCTCAAACCCAAAGAAAGCAGACTCAATGACTCCCTCTGTTGGGCTTCAGGTCCTCCTTTCCTGGATGCCCCTTTCAGAGGAAAACTTTCTCTTTTTTACCAAAATTGGACTCTCATTACTCAGGACAAATGGGTGTTAGACGTGATTTTGAAAGGTTACAGATTCCACTTTCACACTCTGCCAAGGCCTTCCGGCTGGCCAGATCTGCCAAAACATCAATGGACAGAGGCCTTAAATCAAGTGGACACTTTATTAGCCTTAAGAGCCATAGAACCTGTTCCACCTCTAGAGGTGGGGAAAGGTTTTTACTCAAGACTTTTTTTCTGGTCCCAAGAAAACAAAACTCCTGGAGACCTATTCTGGACCTCTCAATATTAAACACATTTTTGGAAATTCCAAAATTCAAGATGCTTACACTTCAACTTCTTCCAGTGCTCTCACAAGATGCTTGGATGGTAACATTTGACTTAAGGAGGCTTACTTACACGTCCCCATAAGGCTACAATGCAGAAAGTACCTCAGATTCAAGGCAGGCTCGAGACACTTCCAATTCTCTGTACTGTTATTTGGCTTGTCTACTGCGTCCAGAGTTTTTACCAAATGCCTGGCTCCAGTAGTAGCTTACTGCAGACTTCAGGGGATTCAGATTTACCCCTATCTGGACGACTGTCTAATTCAGGCAGACAGCAAAGACCTCCTAATTCAACACCTACATTTTGTTCAACGTCTTCTACTACTACTGGGTTTCTCAGTGAACGCAAAAAAGTCACATTTGATTCCTTTTCAACGAATGACCTCCTTGGGAGCTCTTTTGGACACAAGTTTACAGAAGGCCTTCCTTACTCCAGAAAAACAGTTACAGCTGGCTTCAATTTTCAAGACCTTGGCAGCATTGACTCAGCTCACTGCAAGGAAATTCCTGCAGGCTCTGGGCTACATGGCCTCTTGCATCCTGTTGATTCCAAATGCGAGGCTTCACGTGAGGAAACTTCAATGGTACCTAAAGAGTGTATGGTCTCAACATTGCCACAGTCTGGATACAATGATTACACTGATTCCCTGCCTCCAGAAGGAATTCCTTTGGTGGTCCAGGGCGTGTGTTTTGAATGAAGGCAAGCCCTTTCGTCTACCTCAACCTAGTCAGATCATAACCACGGACACCTCGGATTATGCATGGGGAGCTCATTTTCTAGACAAATGCCAACAGGGTTCTTGGAAAAACAAACACCTTCTATGGCACATCAACTTGAAAGAAATGTTAGCAGTCCAAAATGCTATTCTAGCCTTCCAGACTCTTTTGAAGCCAGGACCTCTGCTAATTCGAACAGACAATACCACAGTCATGTGGTACATAAACAAGCAAGGGGGCTCTCACTCTTACCCCCTTTGCAGACTTGCCATGACCTTATGGGACACAGCCCTAAATTTGAATCTGGATCTTCAGGCACAGTTCATTCCTGGAAAACAGAATCTCTTAGCAGACAGCCTAAGCAGAAACATTTTGGATCCTCACGAATGGATGTTGGACCCCAACGTATTCAGCAAGATAACTGCAGTTTGCGGCTGTCCTCAGATCTGTTTGCATCCCATCTCAACCATCAGTTGCCTCTCTTTTGCACCAGGTCCTTCCACAAAACAGCTTGGAAAGTGGATGCCCTGTCCTTCAGCTGGAGGAATCTTTCGGGATATGCCTTCCCTCCTCTTCCTCTTCCGCCTCTGGTATTGCTGAAGATAAAGCAAGACAAACCCAGACTGATCATTTTGATAGCTCCAAAATGGCCTCGTCAGTTTTGGTACCCTACTCTACTGCACCTTTGCTTGGAACCTCCTTGGAGTCTTCCTCTGACCCATTCTCTACTGTCCCAGCATCAGGGTCAGGTATTTCACTCTCAAATCAAGACTCTCTGCCTGGCAGCTTGACTCCTCAAAGGCAATTGATTCCTTCTCTTCCTAAACAAGTTTTGGATGTTCTTTTGGAAGCTAGGCGTCCTAGTACAAGGAAATCTTATGCTTCTAAATGGAAAAGATTTTGTATTTGGATGCAGGATCGTGGCTCTGATCCTTTAATACCTGATATTTCATCTATTTTACTTTATCTCTCAGACCTTTTGATTAAAGGTCTTTCATTTTCTTCCATTAAAATTCATGCTTCTGCTATTTCGGCACATTTCAATTGTGATCCTCCCATTTTTTCACACCAGTTGGTTAGGCAATTTCTGAGAGGAGCTAAGAATTTAAAACCTCCTAGAACTCCTCCTGTCCCTCCTTGGGATCTCAACTATGTCTTGGAAAAGCTTACTTTGCCTCCTTTTGAGCCTGCTGCCTCTGCGGACATTAAGTTCTTATCCTGGAAGACAGCTATCTTGTTGGCCTTGACTTCTGCCAGAAGGGTGTCTGAGTTACAAGCCCTCATGGCCGTGGAACCATACCTCATCTTCCATCAGGACAGAGTTTCCCTGAGGACCAATCCTACTTTTATGCCCAAGGTAGTTTCTAGAGTGGCTCTAAATCAGACTATTCACCTTCCTACCTTTTTTCCAAAACCCCAAAATAAGGGGGAAAGGATTTTGCATTCATTGGACGTACACAGGCAACTTCATTTTTACCTGGACAAAACTAAAAGTTTCAGAAAAATCAGATCAATTGCTTATTTCCTTTGCTTCCAGTTCTCTAGGTAAAGCTATTTCTAAGCAAACTATTTCCAAATGGATTGCTCATGGAATAAGATATTGTTACTCTCTTTATGGAAAACAGATTCCAGGTACCGTCAGGACTCCTCCTACTAGAGCAGCTGCCACTTCAGCAGCCTTTCTCAGAGGAGTTCCTACCAAGGACATTCTGGAGGCTGCCACTTGGAGCTCTGTGCATACTTTTTCCAAACACTATAACCTCCCTTTGTACTCTAAATCTAGGGCAGGCTTTGCCTCTGCTGTCTTGCAGGGTCTTCTAGCTGCTCCTTCTTCATATCCTCCTCCCGTATTCTCAGCTTTGGGATTCTACCCTACAGTTATGACTGCAACAGTGAAACACGAAGAACATAGTACAGTTGTGTATACCTACCATAAATGTAGATGTTCGAGTGTCTTCACTGTTGCAGTCTGTGTTTCCCTCCCTCCAGACCCCTCGTTTCTATTTGCTTACTGTGTTTCCTTTTCCACTACCTTTCTGGTGTATTTGTGTTTCCCTTGGGACACCTTTTGTTTTTATGGGGGCTTCTGACATCAGGGGCAAGAAAGGCTGGAGAAGATGGCGTCAGCTTTATACCCATGCGCTCTGACATCAAGGTTCTAGCTGATACAGCCGACGCCGGACCCAGACTTTGATATTCTGGCCGACCTCGGGCTGCCTGCCGGCAGGAGTACCCAACAGTTATGACTGCAACAGTGAAGACACTTGAACATCTACATTTATGGTAGGTATACACAACTGTACTTTCCACAGCTTGAAGGACTCAAAAGACATAGCTGTTTGCCACCCCTCTGTTCCACTAACTCAATTCTCTGTACCCTTGCAGATGTCTGAACATAAGATTCTTTGTCTTTTAGTGAAAAATAGAGCCTTGATTTATGCCTCCCTGTCCCTTTTCCTCTCCTCACAAAAGCACTACTAAAGGTAAGATGAAACTGATCTCATTAGATGCTTTTCTTTGGGCCATGACAGCTATGGGTGTTCATCAGAAGTGTCATTGCTGCAGTATTGGTCATAACATGGAATGAGACTGCAGGCTGATGTCCGATAACATGGCCTGAAGAGTTTTCAGTTACCCTCACCAAGACCTCTCCCGTGTTGCAGGAATCCAGTAGGATGTATAGCATAACGGAGAGAGGCACTCCATCTTTAATTTTGTTTTTGCAGCATGACAATCCAGTAGGATGTATAGCATAACGGAGAGAGGCACTCCATCTTTAATTTTGTTTTTGCAGCATGAGTAGTCACTTATCAGTCTGTCATCAGCCTGCATAAGATTCCTTTTCATCTCTACATAGAGTTTTTGTAACGGACAAGTTTTTTTTTTTTTTTTTCCAACTTATCTTTCTGAGGCTGATTATACCCTTGGGAAGGGAAATAACCATTTGTTTTACTCCTGAGTAGAGGTTCACTCGAATCTTTCCACACTTTTTATTTTTATTTTGGGGTACCCTGTAGAGACGACCGGTTTGCTTCCCAGCCCATCCAACACATGCCACAATGACCCACCAAAAGGTAGCCCTAATAGTGGGTGAATTTTCTACTCCTTGGAGCAGAGGCATTCATTTTGTTTGTCTTGCCTTATGTCTGATTTTAATGTAGTCTGATATGGATAAGGCCTCCAAATTTTGTTGGCACTCCCACAACCAAGTTTGCATTGGTCTTTCCTGCCAAAGAAACTAAGCAGAGATTACTAACTTTTTCCAGTCTTCTGCAAACATTTGCCTCAACAGCTATGATCCCTGGTCCACCCAAACCTAAAGCATCTAAACTTTGTAGGCTGTGAAATGGAATTTTAATCCTGCATTTGGGAATCCGTCTCACTCAGAGCCTTTAGTATTAAGGAGGCTGGAAAATGAAGGCAAAATTATTTGGTAAAGTGATTACTTTTTCACTTTGTTGCAAGCAAAATGGAATTGGTCATAAGGCAGTTGCTGTTTGCCAGGTTCTGTGCATCAGTTAAGCACCTTTCAACAGTTTGAGCTTCCTATTCCTTAAGGCCACCTTTAGTTGTCCTGCAGTGTACAGTTTGAGTTGGTTGTGCAATGTTTTAATTAGGCCTACGGTGTTTTTAAATTGGGACAGAGGTGAGAGTAATGCTGTTTCCCTGCTTAGTTGGTTTGATTTGAGTTTCTCATAATTGTTAGATTTGGTTTCTGGAAGGTTAATTTAGGCAGGGAGTTTTGAAAGTGGATTACTTCAGTTTCTAAATTGGAGCTGAGAAATCTTAAGTCTATAAGTTCTTGGTTGACTGTGTTTGACACCTAGGAAAGTGATAAATGATTTGACATGGAGAACATGATGGTAAATGAACATATCTGCATACTGTAGCCTGATGCATGTAATATTGACTTGGGGTTAGCAGGGTACATTATAAGGAGAGATGAAAAAGGATTGTGTGTGTGTGTGTGTGTGTGTGTGTGTGTGTGTGTGTGTGTGTGTGTGTGTGTAAAAATGTGTGTTTTTATATATATATATATATATATATTTATATATATATATATATATATATATATATATATATATAAGTGAGTCTGTCACAAGATTGACTATTACAGCTGAACTTCATATGGTTGAGAACATATGTGTGTCTTTCCAAAAAATAAAACTAAACTACAATTTTGCACGTATGGGCAGCTGCACCCCCCCCCCTTGCACATTATACTTTCCGAGATATCTCTACAATTTTACTGTCCGTACAAATGCTTCGACTTTTCAGAAAGTCAATCTTATGGTCTTAAGCATATGAAATTTAATTTTCTGAACAGTCAGTATTCTGAAGGGGTGACCCCTGTATATGTGTAATACGTATGTGTGTAAAACATGCAGACACAACCATGTGTGCATGCACTTATTCATATACACACAAGTTGTCTTGCTTCAGTGGATGACACTTGAGTAAACCAGGGTGCCTAAACCTTCCTGAATGGGCAAGTTGTCATTGGCTGCTTACCCCTGTCCTTTTCCTGCTCTTCCAGGTCTTGATTCTCTGATCCTTGGTTATCTGGGTCATAATCAAGACTTCATAGCTGTGCTCCACGGAGCTAGTTTTATTGCTAGTGTTGTACTTGATGCATATATATGTGCGTTTTGAAAAAAAGTGTAAATGTATACATTTTGTGGGTGAGGTTTAATGTTCTCTAATCTGTATAACTTGTATTTGTAGGGGAGGTCATTGTCTCGTGCCAAGTCTCGAAGGAACCTGGATTTCCAAGACGTTTTGGACAAACTGGCAGATATGGGAATTGCTATTAGAGTTGCTTCACCCAAGCTAGTCATGGAAGAGGTGAGACATCTACCAGTAATTTGCAGTGTTACAAGGAAACATCATTTTTATATATAATCGGTAGTTGTGTAACAAGAATTATTTAGGACTGACTAAGGTTAAAGTATTGCAGAATAGGGGGAATCTTGCAGAAAAATCAGAGGAGTGTTGCAGAATGCTAAACAGAAAATAAGGTATTGGCTCGATAATATGCATGAGTGTAGGAAGATTGCTATCAAGCAATTGTTTTTTGATAACTACAGAGCACAAAAACTTTTGGCACAACAACTTGGGCAACAAAGTAAAAAGGGTTGTTGCCAAGCATAAGGAGTCTATAACAAGGAAGAGGAGGGATCCCATAGAGGTACTATAAATATTTTGGAAATTTTGTGCCAATCTGTATAATGTAGATAAAGATTGTAATAAAAAAAATGGAAATGTTTATGGAAGAATTAAATGCAAGTTTCAGAGGTAAATTATGCTCCGTTATTAACAGGATAGGAGATGAGATGAAAATGGTGATGTATAAGCAGTCTACAGGAAAGTCTCCAGAAATAGAAGGTATTCCTGTAGAAGTTTTAAAGCTAGGAGGGAAAATAACTGAAAGATCCTGGAAGGTTTTGATTTAACAGTAATTTAAGAGAAGTACCAACATCCTGGAGAAAAGTGGTGGCTGTAATACCTTAAGAGGGTAAAGACCCATCATATCCAGCTTCACACAGGCCTATTTCAGTCTTAAACCATGATGTATAAAGTGTTTGTAGTGGCTAAAACAATGGCAAAAGTGATACCAGAATTGATGGGTAAGAATCTGTGTCATTTTGTGGAGGGGAGGCAAACATTTGCCAAAATTAACAGAACAATGATGATTCAGAGAGAAACAGAATGTAAGAAAATGCCACTGTTTTTGGTGGGTCTTCATGCAAAAAAAAAAAAAAAAGCATTTGACAGAGTAAGCTGGGAGTTTGAGCAGGACAATGGAAGCATTTGCAGTCCGATAAAATTTAAGGTTGATTTTTAGGAGGGTATATGAAGGATTGGAAGCGAAAGTTTGTGTGGTTAGGTTCCTCTCTGATAACTTCTATTTGATCAGAGGAACCAGGCAAGGGTGTCCTCTTCCCCTTTGCATTTTTAGAACCATTGACAAAGAAGAAAATTAAATTAGTTGTAGTTTAGCCCAAATGCATACTGACAGTATTTGACGTGACTCACTCTGATGTCTGAATGTAGTACTTTTACTATATAGTTTGGCACACCATGAGTTTCTTCTGTAGAGATAAGATGTCTCAAAGTTAGTGTAATGGTCTCTTAAATCAATATGTGTATAAGCAGCATGGTCTTTAGTATTACCTGATTTGTTTCTATAGACTGCATTTGACATAACATTTGGCAGCCTGTGTCTGTTTTCTTCTGGAACTGTCCATCTTTATGAATGGTGCAGTTTTCAGCAATAGTTTATGCTAGAGCAATGAATCTTCAGCTGTACCATATTAAATTACTACTCACAAATTAAGTACTTTGGCAGACTTGACAGAAGTTGCTTAAATTCCTTTTTTAAACTGTTTATCTCTTGAGTCCTCTAAAAACTGGGTCAGACTTGGTTGCATCTTTTTCTGATAGTATTTGGCATCGTATTTTGAAATACAGCAGCCAGTATTGGTCATAAACTGTGTCCTTTGATGTATGTCCTTATTGATGTTGCAGTATTCTTTACTTCTGAGATGTCCTGCCAAGGGTAGCCAAACATCTGGCCAGTGTACCTGTACTTCTGTTTGCTGTACGTCAGACACAAGATGTCCTATGTGCAAAGGAGTAATGTACATATTGACGTACGAGTACCTAATTCTCAGAATTTCTTTGCCACCAGTCCAAGTGCTGTGTTTGAATTTGGACTGCAAATCACTCTGAGTTAATTTTATTATCAAGCCTTCTACAGGTAAATATTCTGTTTGGAAGGGGGGGTCTCTTCCTTTTTAACTTACTTGGCTTACATGTCATGCAAGAAGGGAAAATGTGAGTGTGGCAAGTAGATTTCCCATAAAAACACACACCAACAGTGCCTTTTTGTTTGCTGCCTCTGACCATATGGAGTGTGCAGTTTGCCAGGTATTTGTCACGAAGATGCTCCATAGTCATCTGTAGTCTTTCCATTTACTCCGAGAACCAGTGATTGAAGCTTTTGGCTCAAGTTACCATGGCCGGATCTGTTCACCCAGACATTCAGCCCCCGCTTGAAAAAGCCAAAAAGATGCAAACTGATCCTACTGCTGGCCTTCCTCCACCACGTCTCCAGGTTGGATGAAGAACCGAAGTACCATCTTGTGCTGCTGTCTGCTTCCTCTGCCACAACCCTGTTGGAGGCCAATGTGGAGCTGCCTCCCTGCACATCTGCTAAGGCTGCACCTCTGTCTGGTACACACATGAAGGAGAAACCACTGCTGATTATTTTAGAGGGGCTTAGGGGGATTCCCCAGTAGGGAAGAGGTGCCTGCTATCATTTTTGAATCTAGGCAGGAGACTGTACCTCCAAGATTTGTTAAAGCTGGTTTTCCTTTAAAAAATAAGCATAAAACTAAGCAAATAGCCCCCATGGCTAAGTATCCACACAGACAGTGGCAGAATTTTACTTGGGGGGGGGGGGTTCAGTGCTCTCAAGCCTACCCCCAAGATTATCTGTCTCTGCTTCTCTTCCTTGATCTTTCACTCCTTCCAGGCTAACTAGGGGCTCTAATTCTTCTGAAGACTTAGAATTTGAGGAGTCCACTTAATCCTGTTAGATCCACCCCCCCCCCCCTTTGCCCTGTGGTCTGAGGAAGAGGATTCACTTTCTACTGACTTTCCTATGGAGTAATTGTCTTTTGGGGATACAATGGTTGCATGGAGCTGTTCCCAGGTTTATGATAAAAAATAAGATACTATGAGCTTTTGTAAGTAGATTCTGTCAGTCTTCTGCAGTCCCTCCAATGCTGGATGCCCTCCTGGATAATTTCAGCACAGCTTCTCAGGCTGTTGTTTCTCAACCTCCTGCCACTAAGAAACTGGACAAATTCTGTACAGTTTCCAAGTCTCAATGGTTTTGTACAAAAACCCTTCCTCTGGTCCTGCTGTTAAACACTGATAAACCATCCAAGTTCCTGTGGCTTCTAAAATTTTACTTTCTGCTAAGGACAGCCATGCCATGGATGGGTATGGTAAAAAAAGTATATACCTGTGCTACTTTAGCCTTCAGGACTATTGATTATCAGGCCCACATGACTAGGTACATCCTGATTCTTGTCTCCTAACTTGGGGGCATTCTAGCTGATTTGCCTAACTTGGAGAGTAAGACGTCTGCCACTTCCCCTTTCAGCTGTGGTTCTCAAGTGGCTCTTCATTCTATTAAATGTAGCTGTGATACTGCTGATGCCCCCTGTAGGGTAGCTGCATCTCAATCTGTTCGGAGGTATTCTTGATTAAGTTTCCAGGCTCTGCCTGAAGACATAAAGGCCAAATTATTGGATTCTGCATTAAAAAATCGGAATCTCTTTGGCACTGCTTCTACTGAAGTATTTAAGTCCCTTCAGAGTAAAGATAAAATTGCACAAGATTTGAAACTAATGTCTCCTATGCTTTTCTAATTTTCAAAGAAGTTATATTTCTAAGCCATCTTTTGTTTGTAGGCAGCCTAACTGCCTTCTAGGGACCAGAAGGCATCTAGGACATTTTTTCCAAACAAGCCTTCTTTCCCCTGACAAATCTGCTTCTGTTTGACATTCACTCGCTCCTGTCCCTCAACCATATTCCCCTTGACCAGATTGCTCTGTCCCTCAGGTTGACTCTTTTCTGTCTGACAACAGATAACCACAGCTGTTTGGGTATTTTCCGTTGTCCAAAATGGGTAATTTCATGAATTGAAATACCCTTTCTCAGCCTCCCCATTGTCGGCTCCCACATTATCCTTGGGTTCTGTAAGATCTAGTTAGGGAATCATCCAACCTGTCCCCTTGTCACAGCAGGGAACATGTTTTTATTCCAGGAAGTTTCTGGTTTCCAGAAAGGAATGGTTGTGAAGGCCAATTCTAAACTGGTCTTTTCTCAACGTTTCTTCTTTCAGGATGTTGTCTTTACAGAAACCTTTCCCTCCGTTGCTTCCTAAAGCCTTTCTAGTATCCATGGGTTTGAAAGATTCGTACCTCCACATTCCTATTCACCCTTTCTTCAGGAAAGTTTTACATTTCTGTTGGCTTTTCCTCTAGTCAGTTCTCTGCTTTGCCTTTTGGTCTTTCTGCAGCTCTGAGGGTCTTTATCAAATGTCTCACCCGTGTGGTAGTTTTCTGCAGATTTCAGATATTCCCTTATTTGTTTGACCTTTGGATTCAGCCCCCCCCCCCCCCAAGCATCTCCTACTTCAAGATCTACACTTCACTGTGCTGCTTCTGTGCAGTGTGGGGTTTGCACTAAATCTCAAGAGTCTGCGACGACTCCTCAGACCAAATGTTTCTGGTTTGTAGGACTCGGACCATTCCAATGTTGACTTGTTTCCTGCTTCTCAAGGTCCTGTGTGTGACTACTTATTTCCAGTCTCTCTTCCTTTTCCAGTCGGTCCCATGGTTTTGCCAAACTCCCCATGAGGAAATTTGTGGTATTTCAAGACTGTTTAGCTCTAGCACTGCCATCCTGTGGAGAATCTGGTTCCCCTTTTCTTTCAAGTTCAAACTCCACTGGTGGATTCACCAGATTTTCTTGAATCCAGGTCTGCCTTTTCAGGTTCCTCTTCCTGCTTAGGAGCTGTATACGGATGTTTCCAATAATGGTTGGGGAGCCTCTTCCAATAACCTAAAAGTACAGGGTCTTTGGTCCCATTAGCAAATGGCAGACTATATCCACATCAAGGAAATGAGGGCTCCATGTGTAGCTCTTCAGGCTTATAACTCCTTTTGGGTTCCAGGTCATCTAAAAGTTTTTACAGAAAATGTGGTCATGTGGTACATCAAGCAAGAGGGCTCAGAATCTTAGCTTTTTTGTTGGCTGGCTCTTCAGGCTTGGGATTTCAGGCAGTCTTCTTTCTTTCAGAGCACAGTCTGATTGCAGATTCTTTGAGCAGGTCCAGGACAAATCCTAACAAATGGAAGCTTCAAAGGCAGGTGTTTCTGGACATTGTACATCGGTGGGGTACTCCTCAGATATTTTGTCTTCCCTCTGAACAGATGACATCCCCAGTTCTTTTCCAGAGTGCCATGTCCTCTGGCTTGGAAAGTAGACACTTTGCCTCTTTCTTGGAAGGGGATTTTTTTTTTGCCTATCCATCTCTTCGTCTACTACCAAAGGTCCTGAACAAGATCATATGGAGCACACCCAAACTCTTTCTGGTGACTTTCTTTTGGTCCAGACATCACTGGTTCCTCCTATTTTATCTAGCCAGGGGCAGTCATCACAAGTTACCTCACAGGATGGATCTTAACGCACAAGATAAGGGATCTCTCATTCACCCTCAGTAGTCCAGCCTTCAGTTGATGCATAGGGTATTGATTCCTTTTAGGCACCAATTTTCTGAGGACGTGATTTTGGTTTTGCAGGAGTTCAGAAAACCCAGAACTAGAAAGTTGCATTTGATTAAGTGGAAGAGATATTTCTATTTGTCTTAAACATGACCTGGACCCTTTTTTTCACTGGGGGTTCCTTCGGGTCCTTTTTGTGAGTTGCTCATGTCTGGTTTGGCGTACTCATCTGTTAAAATTCCATTTGGTTATTTTCACTTGTATGCCTCTGAATCTACCTTTAGCTTCTAGTTTTGAAGTCAGAAAAATTTTAAGACGTTCTTCATATTTGCCCTCAAGCCTTTTCATCCTTCTTGGAACCTTAATTTTGTTCTTAAAATTGACCCAGCCCCCTTTTTGTGCCAACATTTTCTTTTACAACATTGTAGTTGGAACACACTTGTTGGTGGTAGTTCTGCTAAAAGGGGGGTCTCTGAACTGCAAGCCATCATCGTGATTTTATCTATTTAGTGTTGTCACAGGAGCAGGACGTCTCTTATGCCCAAGTAGGTTAATGATTTGTCCTTGAATCAGTCCAGTCATCTCTTATTTTTACCTTCTGCACAGAATGCTAGTGAGGGGATTCTTCACCCTCAGAAGTCCCAAGTAATTTCTGAGGTGTTTAAGACTAAACATATCAGGAATTCTGAGCGGATTGGTTTCCTTTCATGCTAGGAAATTGGTTTTGGTGGCATTTAAGCAAAGTATCTTCTCTTGGGTTTCTAAGGCCATTTCTTTCTGCTATTCTTTTCATGGCAGCAGCTTTCCTCTCCTGCTCATGCTCATTCTTCCAGGGCAGTGGCCTTTTTTTGGTGCTTTTTTCAAGGGTCTGTTTACTACATCCATCTTGGAAGCTGCTGCTTGGTTTGTGTTCACACATTCACTAAACATTACAATTTTGATGTAATTTCTAGGGCCAATGTGTTTTTTCCAGGGCCATCCTTAATGGGATTTTGGAGGGCTCTTCTGTGGCTTCCTCCTCCAGTACTTCACAGTAGCTTTTATACTCTTCCAGGAGTAAAGAATACTATAACAGTGATAAGGAAGGGACATAGTACAGTTGTGTAAGATTGCATCACAACAGTAGATGTCTTCCTCATTGAAGTATCCTACCAGCTGTTGCTTTCTGTTTTCTTCTGTCTAATGGGTCTTCTCCTCTTTCTTCTTCCCATCCTGGATATTAGTGTTGCTTTAGTTTTACTGGGGCACTTTAGTTCTGAGGATTAGGCATGAGTATGTCAGGCATGCATTGCAAGTAGGACATATGTCTGACGTATGGCGTCCAGAAGATATAAAGGCGCTGCTATACTGGCTGGACATTTGACTATCCTTGACAACGAGATCCTAGAAATAAAGAATGCTAAAACAATGAGAAGTAGGATATCTGCTGATCTGATATTTTCTTTTGTTCCTCAAGTTGACAGTCTTGGATCTGACTCTTGATGCTTTCCAAAGCTTTAGGCGCCGAAACTCTAGGTCCTCCCCTATCGGATTACCTCAAATCTCATTTGCCATTCTGACAGGAAGCACTGTAATCTTTTCGCTTGAGCTCTGCTGAGAGTTTCTTGTCCAGCTTTTTCAAATAAGTCAGTTTTTTCCCATTACTTTTACTCTCTTGCCCCCATTTTTATGGTTATAAATTTGAAAAAAAAAAGTATTCGTTGGTCTGTTCTTGTGGGACTTTTCTTTACCGCTTTCCTTTCCCTTTCTCTGACATTAAGATGTTTGATAAACAATTAGCTTTTAAAAAGTGCACTTCCTACAGGCACAAGGTTCCTTTATCTGATGCCCACAGGGGGTAAGTGTATTGTCTCAGCCCTTCTCATCTTGAAATGACCTGTTCCATCTGTGAGGGGTTTTAGCCACATGCATTGGCTGACTTCCGAAACACTTAGAACCTGATTCCTTCCTGTGCCCTAGCTGCAAGTTCTTCTACTTTAAGAGCTCAAATCCCCACCAAAAAGCATAAGAATGCCCGGGAACACAGGAAACATTCCCTGGTTAAGTCTGCCTTGACATCCAGTGAGCTTCCTAAAAAGGCTTCCAGAGCATCGGATCCAACATCCTCAGAGTTCCTTCTCCTTCCTTGGGACTGACGCGAGCTCCTCTTCCTTCCTTGGGACTGATTCCTGCTGCCTTGGGCTCTCCCTTTGGGACAGATCACGTAAACGATCCTCTAGACCACCTTCCATGTCTTCTTTCGGGTCTTCCTGCTGCCTCAGGATCTCCCTTTGGGACAGATCACCTAAAAGATCCTGTAGACCACCTCCAAGTCCTCTTTCAGGTCTTTCTGTAGCCCTTGAATCTGAGGTGGAGAGACCTATGAGGCAATTCCTTCAGACACAGATCCAGATGGTGGTTTTTGCCAGCTCCATCCCCCACAGTGTCCATGAGTTAACTTCCTCTTTTCAGGTCTGTTGCTCCTTCTCTGATCTGACCTCCTGCTTAGGAGTTCTTGGGTCCAAAGGCCCCGAGAGTCGAGGTGGGAGAACCAGTAGTGATCATCTCTGACAGCTTTCCTAAGTCAGCTCTGTTCCAACTGTGTTGGAGCAGAGTGGCTATGGAACTGCAGGCTTAACATCTGTTCTGTGGGGCTGAATTCAACTCCGAAGTTTTTGTAGCTGTCACTTCCTCTCAGAGCCTTAGCGTTCGACAGTTCAGTGCCAACTCCCCCTTTGGAGCAGAATTGGTGAGGCTGTTGTGCATTTTGCCTGAACAGCTTTGGTTCCAGAATGAACATCTTCGTAGTCTGCTGGCCTCTCTGCCTTCGAGGTGGTGGAGAGGGTTCTCTCCTTACCAAGGAGATCCTCTGCTCCAGTACTTTCAGATCCACCCCTTACCTGTTTGGATACGGTGTATGAGACCCCACATCTGCCGCATCCAGGACAGCTAGCCCAGAAAAGTCTCAAAGCTTTTTCACCCTTGGAACCCCTGGACTCTTCCTATACCTCCTCGGAGCATCCCCCCGAGAAGTTGCAAGAGGAAGACCTGGATTCTCCACAAGAATCCATCACTGAAGATGCTGATTTCAAGGAAGGGGTCCCCAAGATCTCCACCCGAGTATGTCTCCTTTTGGGGACATCTTAGAAATCCTGCACCAGAAGGGTGGTTGATCTACCCAAAAACCTACCCCTGAAGAAACTGTTTTTGGAGGCTTTGGGCTCAGCCAATCTGCATCTTTGGTGTCCCCCCCACCCCCTCCCCCTGCTGATCCACTCATCAACCTAGTATCAATTGTTGCGGCAGCCACCATAAAGGAGCTAGCTCAGGAAAGCTCCACTGTCCATCTGCCTAAAAAGTATTCTAGAGCCATGGACAGATTTGGCAAGAGAGCTTACGTCTCGGCCACTTTCACCCTATGAGTGCTAAACTATCTTTCTCATTTTACTAGGCTGCATAGGGATTTAATCAAAAGAACTCTCTAGCTGTGCCCCACAGTCCATGTCTGAGGAATGGAAGGTCTTTTTTTTTTCCTTCAGAATGGTCACTCTACATTCAATTGCCAATGAGTCCACGAGGTTAATTTCCTACATTGCAGAGGGTACCGTAAGGGTCGCTGTTACAAGCATCGCCATTAGGTGTCCTACCTTGATGCATCTGTGTGACTTCGCAGCACCTTTCAAGCAGTCATTCATCAATGCATCTTTTGATGGCTCATCTTTGTTGGGCCCACTGTCAGACACTCTCCCATAGTGCGAAAGATGGAAAGACCTTGTCTGCTGTTGGAATCCTTCTTCAGGAATCAGCAAGATGGTAAAAAGAATTGTGGTGCAAGAAGTCTCAAGGTCCTTTTTAGGAATCCAGGGAAACTTTTTTTTTTTCCTCAGGGGCATAGGGGAAACTGTAATAATTGGTTGATGCCCATGTGGCTGAGGGGGTCTACAAAATCAAGGGTCTCAAGATTTGTTCTCACAGACCCTTTTAGCACTCCTGAAAGGTTGCCTGACTGTCCCTGTCTGGAGACAGTCAGTGGGGCACTTATCCTTGCACCCCGAAGCCTGGATAGCCATCATAAACTATCTGTGGGTGCAAAGGATCTTATCCAGAGGCTGTTCCATTCTGTTTTTAAAACATCCTAAACCAAACAGATCCCTCACTGATATTCCACCCAATCAGAGGAAGTCAGCAGCTTTGAAGATTGCAAAATTGCTAGACAAGAGTCATCCAGAAGCCCCCCCCCCCCCCCGCCCCAGATCAGGGATTTACTCAAGATTCTTTTTAGTACCAAAAAAGACTGAATCTGAGGCCAGTATTGTACCCGACATCCCTGAACAAGTTGGTAAAAAAAAATCAAAATTCAGGATGGTCACAATCCAGTCCATTCTACCTCTACTGTAGATGGAAGACTGGATGTGCTCAATAGACCTGAAAGACTTGTACTGTCATATCAAAATGAACAGAGACTCACTCCAGAAGATATCTCCGCTTCAGGCTGGGCACCACTCACTCCAGAAGGTATCTCCGCTTCAGGCTGGGCACCACTCTATCCATTCAGAGTCCTTTGGTCTCACCACAGCCCTCAGGGTGTTCACCAAATGCATGGCGGTAGTCGCACTCACTTGAGACTGCAGGGATTCTCTACGTGTTTCCTTACCTGAACGATTGGCTTCTCACTGCTCCAACCAGCCATCTACTCACCTAAGCCAGGGACTATTTATTGCACCTAGCCCCTAACTTAGACATAACCATCAACATGCAGAAATCGCAGTTGGATCCTATCCAGGTAATAGACTTCATAGGACACCTCCAAAACCCTGGCCTTCCTCCCTCCAAATAGAATTTCCACCGTAAGATTACATATCGGACAGATTCTGTCAATACCAAATCCGCCAGCGAAATTAGTACTCAGAGCATTGGGGTCTGCGGCTGCCACAATTACCCTGTTACCTACAGCAAGAGTACACATGAGAATTCTGCAGTGGACATTAGCAGTTCAATGGTCCTCTAAGCTATCCAATCAAGCTTTCAAGAGTGTGCAAAGACTCGCTTCTGTGGTGGCTTCATTCCTTAGATATCTAAGCAAGACATCCCTTTGCTCCCCCCCCCCCAACTCCACCTTGACCATGTATGCCTCCCATGATAAATTGGGGGGGGGGGCATTTCCTGGTATGGATGGACCAAGGCACGTGGAAATTAGTAGAGCAATCCGCATACCAACCTCCTAGGGATGACCGCAGTCGTCCTAGCATTGCAAGCCCTGCACAGTTTTGTTGTTCTGTGGACTATTGCGATACAGACAGACAATGTCAGTTGTGTGGTACATAAACAAGCAAGGAGAAACAGTCCCCCCCTGTGTTGAGAAGCAGTGGGAGTGTGGCAGTGGGTGATCTCTACCATCCACTTTCTAATTGCAACACACATTCCAGGGGAGTGCAACATTCTAGTGAACAGGCTGAGTAGAGTTTTGTTGACGCCTCATGAGTGGTCTCTAAAGCAGTTTGTGGCAAACATGATTTTTCACAAATGGGGTCAACCCTGCTAGGATCTTTTTGCATCCCCTCAACAACAAATGCCGCAGGTTATTTGCCATGATCCCTTCTCAGGGAAAGTTCCCAAGAGACACACTAGTTCATGCTTGGCGCCTCTGTCTACTTTACGTATTCCCACCGCCACTACTAATTCCAAGCTTTCTTCCGAAAGCACACAGGTTGAAGAGCAGGGTAATCCTCATTGCTCCTTTCTGGCCTCAACAAGTCTGATTCACCTTTCTGTGGTCTTCTCTTATCTGCCCTTCGTGCGCATTGGAACTGGTTCCATATCTGCTCTCCCATCCAGGGCAGATTCACTTGGATCTCCCAGGCCTAAAATTAACCGCATGGTTTTTCCAGTTCTGATGATGGCTAAACATTCCAGGCTTTCTTCCACTTTCTAAAAGATCTTTATTTCATCCCACTAACCGTCCAGTACAAAAATTCATAAGTGCAAGTGGAAAAAATTCTCCATATGGGATCAACAGAAGCCATTGGATTCCCTTACTTCCCCCATTTCTGTGGTTTTGATTCCCTTGCTGATGTCTTCCAAAACGGGGCAACGTTTTAAAAGTGCAACTGCTAGCCATATAAAATTATCACAGTGGAGAAAAGCCTTTCTGTCAAGCATCTCACTCCTCCTTGTGATCGGACTTTGATTCTTTAAGCACTAGTCCATATGATTTTTTAGGCACTAGTCCATCCTCCCTTTGAACCTTTGGCCAAAGTGGATTTGAAATTCCTTTCATGGAAAGAACTTTTCTTGGTGGTCATCACTTCTGCAAGAAGAGCTTTTAAGTTCCAAGCCCTTTCTTCCAAACCTCTTTTGATTTTCCGTAAAGACTGGGTAAAAAGGATTATGTAAAATTATTGCTACAGTGAACAATATTAACCAATCCATCAACCTACCAGTTTTCTTTCCCAGTTTTCAAAACAAGGGAGAGTATATTCTTAATCTAAGTGTTCATAGACAACTGTATTTATTTTTCTCTACTGTATTTTTCTCTCTGAATGACTTTGCCCTTTTCAAAGTCTGATCAGTTGTTCATATCCTTTCTAACATGACATGAGCCAAATGGTTAAGAGATTGTATTTCTTTTGTGTATGCATCTAAGGGCATATCTTTGCCTGCACAAGTCAAAGCCCACTCTACCAGATCCATGTCACCATACCAAGCTTTTTGGTCTAGGATTTTGATTGAAAATTGTACAGCAGCAGCTTCCTAGTTTAACTCTCGTACCTGTATTTTGCATTATAAGCTAGGTGTTGCCTCCAGAAATTAAGCTGCCTTTAGTTCTGCAGTGCTGTGGAATATCCCTCCACGAGGGCTACCCAAGGTAGCTGGGGTCTCTACCCCACAGGTTGAGGAACGAATGAAAATGACCGATAAAGAAGTTGCTTACTCACCATAATGTTCCATCTGTGTTTGAGCATTTTCATTCTTCCTCAAGCCTTCCCACCCTCCTTCCCCCTGCCCATGGCTGTGGTAAGACCTGATGAATATGCTTATAGGAACTAAAGTTCGTGTTTCAGCTTCTTAACCTTGTTCTCTCTCTTTCTAATAGTTACTTTAATTATATTTTTGCATATAGTCTGCAATATGCTAACAGCAAGCTCTATTGAGGTGATCTTGGGAAATGAGGCATTACGGGTATGGGAGGAGCTCGAGCCTCAGGGACTGAAACTTTGGAAAGTGACAGTCTGATCCGACACCCAGAGGTTGAGGAAGAATGAAAATAGACAACACAGAGAACATTATGGTGACTACATAACTTATTTTTTATGGTAAGATGTTGCACAGCTCTACTTTCACTTGGCTGCATTTTTTCTCCCATAAAATTTGTAGACTTTTTTTATGGTTTTAGCTGTAAAAGTCTTTGACTCTGCCACTTTCATATATCCCTCTTTCACTAAAATATGGGCTGCATGTGCTTATGGACATAGCTTGCTTGACAGTATTGATTGTCTTTAGCCCTAGAGTTTTGTTTTGGTCTTTAGTCCTGTGTACTCACCAGAGTAAGAAAGGCTTTCTTCATTCTTTGGAGGCTAGTGGTTGCTTTTTGTAAGTGTTCTAAATTAAGTACTATTTATTTGACATGAATTGCCATTGCAAATCAAAACCAAGAAAATCCAAAAGTTTTATTGCTCAAAGTAAGGAGTCCAAACCAAAAACTCCTCCCTAGAAGCCTGGAGAATGCAGACATCTGTGCAGTCAGGGACATAGTTTAAAGCCACGGCGACCACCGATGGGTTATAATGCCTTCCATATACTTGGACCAGCTACTGTACAGATGGGGACTAAAGGTGATGATGTCCTTTTTACATGTACCTCAAGGTTGGTCAAACAGGACAATGCACTTGAGCATCTCCACGTTCAGATCACCACAGACTAAATCCAGTACCACTTCGTTGCAAGCTATAGGACCCACTGTGACCAATTAAACCCATACCATGCATTTAAACTTGGAACAGAAGACAAACTGATTAAAAAAAAAAACAAGGCCACAGAGATTCCAACAAACCCAACTCAACAACTTAAAACGTAACATTAGCCCTTTCGTTTTATTTTATAACAAAACTTCAGATAAAGTGATCCAAACACGCACACTGTTTAAATACAGTTCTAAAAGGTCATGTGACAACTCGTGTGATCAGCTTAAAATTGACAGCCAAAAACGTTTAAAATCATGTGATCAGCTTTAAATCATGTGACAGCAGAATCCCCTGAACAAATCATGCATTAAGGCAACATACAAGTTTAAAATTGAAGTAAACAAAAATCAAAATAGGAATATCCTCTTTCTAAAGCTCTTAGTTTTAAAAGACAGCTAATAGAAATCTGGTCATTAATCCCTGGCCGAGAACTTGCATTAAGTATGAGCTGCCAATGTCATGTTCTTCCAACTTTAGTTGCCATGGGCCACCACATTCATTAGGGATTACCCTTTCCATAATTGCAAATTTAAAAATGTGGTCTGGCCATTCCACTAAGTGTTTGTTTGGCTAGGGCATTGTTTTTCCTTTGCTTAATGTTGTATAGATGTTCAGCAGTTCTTTCATTGAACTTGCGCTCAGTTTTGCCTATGTAGAAAACAGGGCAATGTTGACAGTGCAGCGTATACTACCCCTTCTGTCAAACAGTTAACTGTTCACCCATCAAAATGTAGGGGCAGATGGAACAGCATCCACATTTAGACATATGAATTTTGTTACTCTATTGTGTGGATGTTCTTAGTGTTCCACAGTGTTTTTAAGATTACGACCCCTTCTGTATATTGTGTGTGGTGTATCCCCCACTTTCTCACTAATGTGTCTGTCTTCACTTAGAATAGCCCAGTTCTTCTGGATAATGTTCCTAGTAGTTGCACTGTTAACATTGTAAGTTGTGATAAAAGATCTAGTAAAGGTTGTATTTTGTACTAATGATGTACGGGTGCAGGGATGTTAAGTTTAACTATAAGGAATAATATTGTCAGCCATTAAATCACTTGCTGATACATAAATTTCAGATCTTGATATTTCACTATGACCTAAAATTGGATTAAAAAAGTGCCTTTCTGTTGTCACTTCGTACATTTAATTTACCATACCAAGGGGATAACCTCTAGCGATAAACATACTCTTTGCTTCACATTCATCTGAAAAATGATCAAACCCTGATACCATTCATGCTGCCCTTATGAACTGAGCCTTGACTACAGCAAGTTTTTGGTGGGGGATGTGAGCTTGAAAAATGCAAATAATTGTTTGAAAAGGTAGGGTTTTGATAAATCTGTATGGAGAATTTGGCTCTTGAGTTATCTTTAGAAAGAAGTATATGTATGTGTGCAATCCATACTTGTATCTAAAGATGGTGAGCGCTCCAAATTCTCCACCCAGATTTATTGAAAACCCACATTTTCAAACATTTATTTGCATTTTTCAAGCTCACATCCCCACCAAACATATGCTGTAGTCAAGGGTCAAGTTTGTAAGGGCAGCACAGATGGTGTCAGGGTTTGATAATTTTTTAGATGAATGTGAGACGATAGAGTGTTTCTAGCTAGAGGGCATCCCCTTCGTATGGTAAATCAACTGAAGTACAAAGTGAATAAAAGAGAGGGGCTTTTTTAATTTTAGGTCATAGTGAAACATGAAGACCTGAGACCTGAAATTTATGCATCAGCAAGTGATTTAATGGCTGACAATATTACCCCTTCTAGTGAAATTTAACATCCCTGTACCTGTACATTTTCTAGTACAACTTGTAATGCTGACAGTGCAACTATTAGGAGAATTATCCAGAAGAAATTGGCTATTCTAAGGGAAGACAAGACACATTATTGAGAAAGTGGAGGATACACTGCACATAATATACAAAAGGGGTTGTAATTTTAAAAACATTGTGGAACATTTTAACAGAACATCCACACATAAGAGTAACAAAATTCCTTGCATGTCTAAATGCGGATGCTGTTCCATCTTGCCCCTACATTTTGATGGGTGAACAGTTAACTTTACATTTTATATAAAAGGAGCATTTAACTGACTGACAAGGAGGGTTAGTATACACTGCACTCTGTCAACATGGCCCTGTTTCCTACATAGGCAAAACTGAGTGCAAGTTCAAAGAAAGAATTGATGAACATCTATATGACATTAAGAAAAGGAAAAACAATGCCCTGGCCGAACACTTAATGGAATAACCAGACCATGTTTTTAAATTTGCAATTATGGAAAAGGTAACCCTTAATGAACGTGGTGGCACATGGCAAGTTAAGTTGGAAGAACATGAGTTATTATTGGCAGCTCAGACTTGATGCAAGTTCTTGGCCAGGGATTAATGACCAGACTTCTATTAGTTGTCTTTTAAAACCAAGAACTTTAGAAAGATGATATTGCTACTTTACTGGGCAGATTTTATCAGTATAGCATTTACTATTTAATTATTGCTCTTGCATAAAGCTATATGTATTATTGGTAAAATTTTACAGGTTGATGTATTCAGATATTCAGCCTTTGATTGTTTACTTCAATTTTGAACTTATAATATGTTGCCTTAATGCATGATTTGCTCAGGGGATTCGGCTGTCATGTGCTTTAAAGCTGATCACATGATTTAAACAGTAAGTTCACTTCATCTGAAAAAGTTATAAAACGAAAGTGCTAGTATTACGATGTTGTTCTTGTTTCACTGTTGCAGTCCTCACCTGTGGGTTATCCCTGCTGTGGTAGCCCTTGGCCGGCCCGAATACCAGAGTCAGTTTTTCTGTGTTTGCTGCTGTCGCTTGCTGTCTGATGTCAGTGCTGTAAAGGAAGGCATCCGACGCCATTACATCAGTCTTTCTTGCAGTGGACCCCATAGCAGAAGCAGTTTGCAAGTGTACCAGTCGGTTGCTAACAGAGTTTGAATTACAGCTGAAAACGTCTAAAGCCAAGTACCCTTTTGTGGATCCTTTTTTCTTGTACTAACCGATGTCCGAAAAAGTTAACAATTGTCTCACCTGTGGAAAGCAAATGTCACTTGTTTAGGCCGAGACCACGATGTCCCCCTGTTGCCGGTTCTATGCCCTCTTTAACTAGAGTACCTTTTGTCGTAGAGCTCTTATTGTAACCAGATATTTTCGTCTTCCATCTTCGTATTTGGAAATGGCGTCAGTCAGCCAACAACCCGTAGACATTCCAAAAAAACATAAGGATAAAGATAGAGACAGACCACACAAGGCTAAGCCTTCTGACGATTCTACCGCTAAGCAGATAGTTCTCTGGAATTCAGTAAGGTGCCTTCTCAGCCATTCAATATCTTTACAGGCCTCTACCGAGACCTTTTTGGAGTCTCATATGCAGCAGAAATCTTTGGTTGTCTCTGCTTTGGTTGGATCCGGAGCCGAGATGCAGGCACCGGCTTTCGAGGAGGTTTTTCTCACTACCGAATCTAGACCAAAAAAAGTCTTCAACTACCGTTTCTCTCAGACCAGTGGATACTCTTAGGCCTAGAGGCAAGGCCACTCCTATGAAAACTACCTCTAGCCACCATGATCCACCACCCCAAGCTCAAATGCTTCAAATGGCAGAAGATCGTATCACCCTTATAAAGGGTAGTCAGGCCACAGCATCCAAAAGGAAGAGACCTTTCTCCTGATATACTGGCAGAACAGGATTCTGAGACGTCTGATTATTCGGATTTTGAGGAGGAAGAGCAGGCTCTGACTGCTTATGAGGATTCAAATGCAGAGGAATCCATTCCTTCTGCCTCCCCACCAGAAGATCTTTCCTTTGGGGAAACACTTCACACCCTCGGGGAACATATTTCCACTGGGAATCGCAGGACTTCCAAACTTAGTCTTTTTTAGACTGAGGGAACTACCAAAACAAAAGATTTCAACCTTTCCTGAATGTGCCAGTTCGAAAGACTTAGGAGATTTACTGCACTCTACTTGTCAAGTGGCTAAACACTCATTGCACTGTGGATAATGCCCTAGAAGCCTCAAGCAGGAGAGCAGTGTCAGGATCTGTCACTAGGAGACCTTGCATGGTTGAAGGAACAACCTCTCCCTGAACATGTCCTATTTAAATTGCTTGATGCACCCTTGGATAAGGACTGCTTGTTTGGAGTTAAAGCAGAATAGGTGCTTAAAAAGATGGAAGACAAAGCAAAATGTATGCAAACAGTAAAAGATTTCCTTCAGGTACAATCTTCTAGGTTCAGCAAGAATTTTCCCTCAAAACAGTGGTCCTTTCCTGCACCTATCAGATGGGGGCAAGGTAAGCCCCTCGGACAGACCACTTAGACTCCTATCCCAGGGACAGCAGAGAGCCAAATAGTGGCCAATTCCACTCCAAAGGCAGGGAGTTCTAAGCCATCTCTCTATGGCAAAAACTCTTAATGACTCCCTCTTCCCACCCTCTAACTCTTTTCACTCAACCAAAAACTAGGAGGAAGGCTGTCCCTCTGCAAAGAAAATTTGTTTTCTGTAACAAAGGACCAATGGGTCTTAAAGATAATTTTTCAGGGATACAAATTCTCCTTCAGCGAACTCCCAATTCCAAGAAGGTACCCAGACTTGCCTCCAAATCACTGGGCAGAGGCAATGAAACCAGTCCAAACTCTTGTATCCCAGGGGGCAGTAAAACCTGTCCCCTCAGATCAAACAGGCAAAAGCTTTTATTCCAGACTATTCCTGGTTCCTAGAAAAGAGGGTACTTGACGCCCAATCCTGGATCTATTAATTCTGAACACCTTCCTGGTGGTCCCCAAATTCAGAATACCAACCTTGCAGCAACTGCTGCCTGTGCTGAAAAAAATGCCTGGTTAGTTACCCTAGATATCTCCACATCCCCATAAGGGAATCCTGTAGGAAATTTCTTTTTCTTCAGAGCAGGCTCGCAACACTTTCATTTCTCTGCGCTACCCTTTGGCTCATGTACTGCTCCCAGGGTATTCACCAAATGCTTAGCCCCGGCCATAGCCTTTTGCAGTCAGAAAAATGTAAAAATTTACCCTTATCTGGATGACTGCCTCATTCAAGCAGATTGCAAAGAAAAGCTCCTCAAGGACCTCCCTCTTTGTCAAAACCCTCCTAACCTCCTTAGGGTACACCATCAACAAAAAGAAATCAAGGTAAACACCCTCCAGGAAGATCATTTTCTTGGGAGCACAGCTGGACATAGCATCCCGAATGGCCTTCCTATTCCCAGAAAAGCAGAGCTTACTGCCACTATATTTTACCCAGCTGGCTTCCAGAAGTCACCTCACTGCGAGGAATTTCCTGCAACCCTTGGGGTACATGGCATCTTGCATCCTTCTAATTCCTCTGGCCATTCTTCACATGAGAAAACTAAGTGGTACCGAAAGAAACTTTGTTGTCAGCAGTTTCAACCTCTGGAGACCTCTCTACCTCTGATCCCCTGTATAAGGGCAGAATTTCTCTGATGACAGGGGCCTGTGCCCAGAACAAGGGTTTTTCTTTCACCCTCTTCCCAACCAGGCAGGCAGTTACCAGTGACTCCTCAGACATAGCTTGGGGCGCTCACCTAGAAGGCAGGTGCACCCAAGGTCTTTGGGATGCCCAGCACCTTCCCTTACACATCAGTCAGAAGGAAATTATGGCAGTACTAAAGGCTCTGACATCTTCAAACCCCATCTCAAGCCAAGGGTTGTCCTTATGAAAACAAACACCACAGTAATGTGGTACATAAACAGGGAGGGACCCAGTCTTACCATCTGTGCAGGCTAGCCATGAACCTCTGGCTGGCTGCCTCTTTCATGGGACTACACCTGATGGCCCAATACCTACCAGGGATCAACAACTCCCTGGCAGACCATTTAAGCAGAAACTTACTGGATCCCCACTAATGGTAGCTCCAGAGAAAAATATATTTTTACAAATCACCCGGGCGTGGGGGACTCCAGAGGTGGATCTCTTTGGTTCGCATCTCAACCATCAGCTGGAAAAATTCTGTACCAGGGAGTATCACCACCTAGCATGGAAGGTGGATGCCTTGACCTTCCCCTGAAACACCCTCTTTGTGTACGCATTCCCTCCTCTGCCTCTTATTCCCAAGGTACTGATTAAAATAAGGGAGGAGAGACCAAAGGCCATCCTCGTTGCTCTGGACTGGCCCAGACAGCATTGGTACCCCCTTACTGCGCAGCCTGACAATACAGCCTCCCCTGATCTCAGACCTCTTAACTCAGCTGGGTCTGCACCCAGACTTGTAGACTCTATCAGCATGGTTAGTGCTCTAAAGGCTAACAAGAGTCCCCTGTTAAGCAAACGGGTCCTAGACATTATCACAGAGGTCAGAAGGCCCAGCACCAGAAAATCTTACGCAGGGAAATGGAAGAGATTCTGCTCCTGGAGCCAATCCAAAGGGGGCAATACCTCACAACATTCTATCCCTCTTATCCTGGACTACCTAGCAGAGCTACTTAATAGTGGCATCTCATTCTCCTCTATTAAAATCCTTGCCTCAGCCATTTCAGCTCATTTTGATGCAGAACAGCCCCTGTTCTTCCATCCTTTGATTAAGCAATTTCTCAGAGGGGCTTCTAATATCAGACCTCCCAGAAGGCCACCCACTCCAGCCTGGGACCTGAATTATGTTTTGGAAAAACTAACTTTACCACCCTTTGAACCAGCTGCTTTAGCAGAACTAAGATACCTCTCCTAGAAGACTGCTTTTCTCCTAGCTATCACCTCAGCCAGAAGGGTTTCAGAACTTCAGGCACAGATGGCCATTGAGCCCCTTCATTATCTTCCATGCAGACAGGGTCTCCCTGAGGACTAATCCCTCCTTTATGCCCAAGGTGGTATCTAATGTAACTTTCAACCAGGCCATGCATCTCTACCCACCTTCTTTCCTAACCCTCAAAACAAGGGGAAAAGAATTCTGCACTCACTAGACGTGCGCAGACAGCTCATACTATCTGGACCATACTAAACCCTTCAGGAAAACAGACCAACTACTTGTCAGCTTTGCCCCGGGGCAGAGGAGAAGCCCATTTCCAAACAAACCATTTCCAAATGGATATCACACTGTATCCATTTCTGCTACACATTGCATGGGAACCCCCACCCCACCCCAAGTCTGTTCGAACCCATTCTACTAGGGCAGTCTCCACTTCCACAGCATTCCTCAGAGGAGTTTCCACCAGGGACATCCTGGAAGCTGCCACCTGGACTTCCGTCCATACCTTTACCAAGCATTACCACCTACATCTATTTTCGAAGGCTAGGGCAGGGTTTGCCTCTGCAGTGCTGCAGGGCTTGCTGACCCATTCAAAGGGCTCTTACTAATCCTACCATCCCTTTCCTCAGCTTTGGGAGTCCTCCCACAGGTGATGACTACAACCGTGAAAAACGAAGAACATAGTACTGTTGTGTACACTTGCCATAAATGTAGATGTTTGAGTGTATTCACTGTTGCAGTCCTGGTTTCCCAGCATCCTTCCTCCTTTTATCTTCTTTCTTTAGGGAGACATAAGTTTCTAACGGTGGCTTCTAGCCACCAGGACCACTTTGCCATATTTACTTGGGTGTCTTACTGGTTAGGGCAAGAAAACCTGATGTAATGGGCGTCTGCTGCCTTCCTTTATAGCACTGATGACCTGAAGTCAGACAGCAAGCGACAGCAGCCGACGCAGAAAAACATGGACTGTGGTATTCAGGCTGGCCGAGGGCTACCATAGCAGGGATAACCCCGAGGTGATGACTGCAACAGTGAATACACTTTAACATGTGCATTTATGGTAAGTGTACACAACTGTACTTTTTAAATTATTGAGCTGGATTTGTCAGAATCTCTGTGACCTTGTATGTGTTTTTTTTTTATGTATTTAAACTTATTGGAAACGGTCTCCATCCACCCCAGTATCATATTTATGGATGACTTTAACCCACTATTAATTGAGAATTGCATACCATCAAATGTACAGGTACAGAGATTTCTGGATTTAGTAAACACAAACTCCCTGGACCAGATTGTGAATACACCAGCTAGCGTTACAGCCATACTGGATCTGGTTCTCACTAACATGGGAGTGCTGCATACTTGTCTGGTAAGGTCAGACCACAAACCCCGAGAACACTGCTGCCAGAGCAGTGTTATTCACAAAAACCCTACACAAGCATGTTAATAGCTGTATAGAGGTAGCTGTACCCACCAGGACGAACAGAACTAACTCAAACAAGCCATCCTGGTGGAATCACAATGTCCTATAGGCTGTATGACAGGAAGAAAAACATGGCAAAAAGTAGGAGGTCTAAAACTTAAACAACTCTGAGGACAAATAGTCTATCAATGCCAAATTTGAGGTAAATTTGGCCTTTCAGGCCAAGGACAACCACAAGGCTTTCTTTAGCTATGTCCGCAACCTCAAAGGCAATACACAGTTGTGTGAAGAGCTTATTGTAAATGGAGCCACTTATACTGAGCCAGAAGATGAAGCAAACCTACTGGCTGACAAATTCATCTCCAACTTTACCCTGTCTCCCCCTCAACCTTCCCCAAGCAAATGCCATCAAATGTACCTCCCCTTGTTATCACTCTGGAACAGGTACTTAATGCTCTCTAAGGCGAAGAACACTATAACATTGGGCCCAGACAATATTCTAGGATATCGTCTAAATATAGACCTCTCAGGCCCTCTGGAATTGCTATTTAACTATAGCCTCCAAACAGGCTTTGTGCCTCATGAATGGAGAATAGCACAGTCCTCCCTTTGCACAAAATTGGGCCCTCTAAAGACCTGGTAAGCTACTGACCCGTCACTAGTCTCGTATGCAGAGCCATGGAAAGAATTATCGTAGAAATAATCAGTGACACAGGACACCTCCAGACACTGGACCCAGCCCAGTTTGGTTTCACCAAGGGCGGGTCATGCTTGCTTAGCCTGGTGGATTTCTTTGAGAAGGTCACCAGAGCAATGGATGAGGGCAAAATGGTTCACACTGCCTACCTTGACCTGGCCAAGGCATTTGGCTCAGTACCCCACTCGGGCAGTGTTGACAAACTTAAAAAGTTTGGTACAAACCCTTGTGCCACTCTGGTGGATAGCCACCTGCTCAGAGAGGACCCAGGAAGTTAGAATTGGGGAGTCCACCTCTATGAAGAGGCCAGTCACAAGCCAAGTTCCTCTGGGATTGGTCCTGGGAATGCTTCTTTTTGACATTTACTTCTCTGAAGTCAGGGCCAATGTCATTGACCTCTGGCTGACTTAAGTTTGCAGATGATTGCAAATTAGTAGCTGTCATTGAATCTCCCACCGACGCAAATGTTCAACAGGAAGGACTGACATAGACAAACAACTGGTGTTAGAGCCATGGGCTAAAACTAAATGCCAAGAAATGCATAATGGTTTTCTTGGTTAGTCATGCACCCCCTGGTGTAACTATCATTGACAACACACCCTTAAGAGTGGGCACAGACAGGGACTTGGTCAAAGGCTAGATTAGTGCGTATGTCCCTGTCTCATATCTAAAGTAGTAAGAAAATAATTTTATGTTGTGCACATTATAAACAGATATGGTATCTAGGTCCAAGGAAGTCATTGTTCCAATGTGTTCAGCATTCGTCAGACCTGTCATTGAGTACAGTGCCCCCTTTGTTATGTACTTAACGAGGGATATCCAACAATTAAACATCCACAGAGGTTCCTCACTAAAAGAATACAGGACGCCAAGTAACATGTCCTATGTATACTGCCTCAAGGTTGTATCCCTGTATTCGGTTTTGTGTATGCTGTTGAGAGGAGATCTGTACCTGGCATACAAGGCATTGTTAGACCCCACTCTTGACGGACCTCCTGCATATCTGCAAAACAGAGCGCAGCAGAATTTACCTGTTCTAAAGACTTAACCTTGCCTGTGATATAAATAGGACTTGCTGGCAAAAGACGTGTATCCCAGAGATATTACCCCTTCTCTTGAACAGGCTCCCCACCTGTGTGAGGCAGGAATCCTCCCTAACTCAATTCAACTGTAACTTGGACAATTGGATGAGGACCAGTAAATTCATGTGTGGTTTGGCACCTATGTCTATAATGGACACAGGCAGCCTGTAAATGATTAGTCTCCCAGGACCCTGCTTGTAAATGTTTCACCTCCCAAGCCTCTGCTTGCTCTTATCAGGGGTACCAGAACCTGTCAGAGATTTGAGATGCATGGCTAGGCTTAAAAAAGCCATTGAAGTAGTTAACCTAGTAAACGCCTTGAACGTGTGAATCTATAAGGTTTACTGGTGGTCTGATTTTCATGGTGAGAAAGCTTGAGTATGATTTTATAATGTGAATTGTATGACTAGTTTAACGTACTTACCCAGAACAGCCGTAGGCATTTCATAAATGTATTTTGATTATTGATTCTACTTAGAATAGATTCAAAGCATGACTGTTTGTTTTTTCTACCCTAGGCACCAGAGTCATACAAAAACGTGACAGATGTTGTGAATACCTGTCATGAAGCTGGCATCAGCAAGAAAGCAATCAAACTGAGGCCTATTGCAGTTATTAAGGGTTAAACTGCTACCACCTTCTACCAAAGTCCAGTTAAAAGTGCACTGAAACTGCAAAGCGTTTTAAGCCTTTTGAAATGCATTCTGAAGTTTACGTGGACAAGCTTTAACAGAGACTAGCTCCGAAAAGGAGTGATCTGTAGGTGGCACTGCTCCAGAATTTTTGTTAAATGTTTAAGAAATGACTACCATCAGTAGAACCAAACTAATAAATTACATAAGAGGCTGCCACGCTAGTAATATTTTGGTTTTGTTGGGTTTTTTTTTTTTGTTTTGTTTTTTTTAGCCAAGACTGCTGTTGTGGTAATGCAGAGGTTAGTTAGTGAAGACCATAAAGTGATTCATTTTGAATGTCAAATCATTAAGTACTCGAATGGGAACCAACTTAAAACATAGCATAATGTCTTCATAGCAGGATACTCCAAGTCGGCCTGCCCATGGAATGCCCTTCCTTCACATCCAGTTGTTTCTGTCTGAAACCGATACACTCAGGGCAAGCACACTTCCCACAGGTACTCTGTGATGATGCAGCTCCTACCACATTGAGTGCCTGTCTTCACTCCTATCCAACACATTGAGCATTAAATACAGGAACTTTTTTTAAGAAACATCAGTACTGTTGTGAGAATGGTGTATGTGAGATGGGAGAAGTCATGACCTTTATTGACCCTGTCTTTACTGCTGTGAAGAACTGCCATGAGTGCCATATTCCAGGCTGACTACAGAAAGATGCAAGAGGAGATATTTTTGCCTGCCTTGCACCTTAAGTGACATTAGAGAGTTCAGCTGAGGGTTCAGCAAGAGAGAGGCTTTTGTCATATTGCACCTCTGAAGGAAAAGGAAGGCAGATTTTAAGCTCCATTCTCTCCGTAGCAGTCCCAGCTCAGTCATCCCTCCCCAAGACTGTGTTTTTCATTGTGTTGTGACTTGACTATTAGGTGCTGAAGTTCAGACCCACAGTTGTTTTTGTGGATGACAGACCATTGATAGATGTACTCCTGACAACCACCTTGAGGGTAATCTCTGTTGTAAGCACACGTTTCCTAATGGTTGGTGACTGGAGTAGACCTGCAGTTGACTATCATCTGGGAGACATGATCTAGAAGTCTGATAACCTGGAATGTAGTAGTTGCTTTCAGGATAGTTGTCTTTTTGGATCCAGAGTCTAGATGATCTGGCAGGGCCTCCCATGTTAGAATTCTCAGGTGTTGCAACTGTGTCAGTCTGTGATGAGATTGGGCCTTTTGAGTGTGGCAGCTCAGCCTTGGCAAATATATGTAGGTATCTCCTTTCCTTGAATGTACACATCCACTGGTAGTACCTACCACTTGATCCCACATGTCAGCATTGTATGAACCCACTAAAGTGCAGAGGTTTGACCCAAAGATCCATTTGAGTTGCAGAGAGGAGTATGGTATATGCATAGCAATTTGCTTGCTCTGGATGGCACCTCCTTGAGCTGACACTAAAAATGTCATGAATTCCTTTCCGAAGTGCCACACTTGAGTATTTGGTAACCCACAGCTGAAGGTTGTCCCTTTTGTAGCTTGGAAGCACCAAGCATGCTTTTCTTCCAAGAAGACCACCCCCACTATCATGTTCTAAGCTACCAACTTAGTGGAGTGTGAGCATATCTAACTATCCCACAAGAATCTCCTGTACACCCTGGAGACCAAAACTCCTTGTCTAATGCATCATAAGGAGACTCAAGTCTTGGAGTGGACGTGATTTTTATACTGCTGTGTTGACCCCCCCCCCCCCAAACTATCTGTCTTAGTGCCCATATGACCTTTCCTTTCAGACCTACCTATATCTGAGCTCATTAAGGGCTTGTGAAGGTAATTTTTACTGTATTCTCAATGGCCTACCATGTGACTCCATGGCACAGATGATCTGAGCAGTGAAATTGGCTGTGCAATGTTCCCAAGTGGAATCACCAGCCTCTGACTCTTCTGCACTGAAGTATGAATTCAGATGGGTCATATTGTTTGCCATTTTTCAGGGAGTGGGGGGTACCTTTTCAGTAAAAATGTCCTGCCTAGTCATGGACCTTCGCATGATATGGCAGTTTGTAGGGCCTTTGTTATTTGGGACTTAAATGTGGTTGATCAGGCCACCATCTAAGAAAGAAACCTTTTTGTTGCAGACCACAGCACTGTAATCTTGCCTCCTCCATCTGAGTTGGCCATGTTGGCCCAGCAGTTTTAGTCATGGTTAAAGTCTAGAATTGTGTTTTGATGGGATCTCAGGACTTGCCCTGACATAGAGGCCTCATCATAGGACCAGGAATGTACTTGATATCATAGGTGGCATTTTTTTACATCTCGCAGCTCTGTCAGAAAGGGCTTTGCTCTGGGATAAAAAAGTCCCCATTGAGTTGTTAAAGGCCCAGGTGGTACTCAAGGGAGTTGTAAAGACTAGTAACCAGCAAGACACTTCGGTGTTGGCTCCCCAAATCAATTCAGGCTGAACATGGTCAATGTGTATAGTAAGTTATTATTAAAATGTTTAGTTTTCTGTAAGGCTTAATCAGAATAATCATTTATCTTGTGATGAAGTCTTAGAGAAGGTGAAAGTGCTTGATAATAAACTACTCTACATCTTGAACATGTTCAGTGTTTACTCCCCCAAATCAATTCAGGCTGAAGTGTCTCGCTGGTTACTAGTATTTTCTACACCTCCGGAGGTTCAAACAGTTTGACATGAGTAATAAAGACTGTCCTGTAGTGTCGCTTGTTTCTAAAAGGTATGGGTGACGCAAGTCTCATCTTGAAACTTGGTGAAGGCATAAAGCTCATATGATATATTCTAGATTCTGACTCCCGAGATTGTCATGACAGCTGCAGTATTTGGTGGTGTCACAAGACTTGGTTAATGGTATGCAGAGATGGTTTCTTTTGTTCACTTTGGGGTGTGCATAAAGCTCATATGATATATTCTAGATTCTGACTCCCGAGATTGTCATGACAGCTGCAGTATTTGGCGGTGTTACAAAACTTGGTTAATGGTATGCAGAGATGGTTTCTTTTACTCACTTTGGGGTGTAGCTCTGCTTTCACCAATGAGTGCATCAGTTTGATCTTTTTGTCAGAGGCACTAGCCCTTGTGGCAAAAGTCTAGTAGGGTAATGAACTCAGAATCTCTGTCTGGATGAATGGCTTCTGACTGCCCTTGAATTAAAGTCTGAGCAAGCCTGCATAACTTGTAGGAAGTCCCTTTCAAAGTCTGTCTTGAAAGATTGTCGTCATTGGAATGGATTTGGAAACCATTGTCTGTTACTGTTGTGAGGAAAGCAAAGTGGGTTTTCTCTTTGGTGCCGGCATCGCTTGCAATAATTCCTTTGAGTCAGTCTTGAAAGACTGTCTTCATTAAAATGGATTAGATAACCATTCTGTCTTGCTGTTGTGTAGAAATCATTGTGCATTGCTATTGTGGGGAAGGTGAGGTGGGTCTGTGGTGTCTGCATGAGATAGCAACAGAGGATGTTCGTGTTTCACTGTTGCAGTCATCACCTGTGGGTTATCCCTGCTGCAGTAGCCCTCGGCCTGCCCGAATACCAGAGCCAGTGTTTTTCTGCATTTGCTGTTGTCGATTGCTGTCTGACATCCGTGCTATGAAGGAAGGCAACCGACGCTATTACATCAATCTTTCTTGCCATGGAACTTGTAGCATAACTGTTGTCTTGCTGTTTTGTAGATATCCTTTTCCATTGCTATTGTGGGGAAGGTGAGGTGGGTCTTTGGCATCTGCATGCGATAGCAACAGTGGTTCCATGTTCAGGCCACGTTCTTCCTTGTGTGCTGAATGATGGCCATTCAGATCTTCACTGTAACTTTAGCATATCTGGTGGTGGTGTTAGGTATTTGGTGGATGCATAACTGTCGTACACTTATTGATGTTAGCTGGTTATTGGGAATTCCCCACAAGTTTAATTGTGCCTGTTCCCTTCCTGCAGTTGTCCTGTGGCAGCTTTGGACTTCATATGCTTCACTCGCAGAGTGGAGTCCACCTTTTTTCTTCCAGATTTCAAAGAGCATTGTCTGTGGAGAAAGGGAATCTGCATAAACCAGCAAGAACTTTGAGCAGTGAATTGGCCATTAAGGCTTTGGAAGGAGGATCTGAACCTTTCTTTCTCGGGACCTAGTCTGATAACCAATTTTTCATGTGAGTAACTAATCAAGCAATTTGCACACATTTGTTTTCCTTTTGCTCTTGTAATGGAACTTGTGCAAGGGCATTACTCTTGTCTGCCTTTCGTATACCAGAAGAGATGAGCATGCAGTCAGACTTCCTTGTCACTTTTCCAGTTGCATTCAGGAGTTGAGGATTGGATATTTTTGTCTCCTCAGCTCTCTGGAAGGTGAGGTTCCCTGGAGGCTGCCCTTGTTCACTACATGAGAATATGGTCATCTTGTGCTTCTGCTTAATGCAGACCAGAAATGGAGGAGTCTGCATTTTGTGCTGTTTGGAAGGGATTATTTTGTATGCTTTCTCACTATTCCCACATTCTTGTTTCATCTTCTAAGTCATGAGAAGATCAAAGCTGATCACTGGCACGAGTGATTAAATATTTATTGCAGTTTGAAACTCATAAATCCATGGAAGGTTTAAAAAAAAAGGGGGGGAGCCAAAACAGTCCCTCCTGGTGTGAGTAAGCTTGTTTCATCTCAAGGCATGGCTGTTAAGTGTCTTGTTGGATCTCCCTTTCACTGTCCATGGTGATTTGAATGACTAGAATTGAAGAGGGTTCTGTGTCCAAGCAGAGAGGTATCTTGTGCGAACTGGTTAGTTGGTAAGCAATTATTTCTGATGTATATTGAGCATTTGTATAATTTAGCTCTAAGTTTTCACTCTCTCAGCATTCATGTTAGCGGTTTCTGTCATTACTGTGGCCCACACCACATGGTTAACCAATTCTTTCCTCTGAGGAAACCATCACCTCTCTAGGACTTGAGAAATTTCTTGTCTGACAGGTTTGTCTGTTCCACCACTCAAGCCTTTGGGTTTGGCATCTTTGAGATTCATATCTTGGAAGATACTTAAATGGTTATCTTTGCTTGTAGGTTCTCATTGCTTCAGGCCGTTACTTGTAGGGAACCTATTTTATCACAAGGATCAAATGTTTCTTAACGGCTACTCCTGTATCCTGAAGTCTGCGTCAGAGTTCTCCTTAAACTAGGCTATTCATCTCCCTGTTGTCTTTCTTTGGGGAGCAGCTAGGAAAGACAAAATCCATTCAAACCCTGGATGTGCACTACCAACTTACCATTTCCCTGAAGCAAGTGCTTGTTCTCTGGAAGATGAAAGTTTTGTTTTTTACTTTCTTCTGAGAGAGGCTGGACATTTATCCACTTGAGAATGATCTACTCAGTTGCCATTTTCATCCATCAGGTGGACTGTTAGAAAACATTGTTGTCAAATTCCATTCTTCATGGAACAAGGCTGCTTCTGTTTAATGTGCAGATGTTTATGCACTTGTTACTTGATCTTTGGCTTGCACCTTCACTAAGCAATATTATTTTTACATTTTTAAATTTACGCACATGGCAAAGGCAGTGTTACATTTATATAAATGAAAAAAATACAAAATGACATCACTTTAATTGTAAATAGTTTACATCAGACACCATTGAAGCAACTATAGTTGTAAACACTATACGTCACTTATAAACCATCCAGTCATTGTCAGTTAATCATTGTATAGCTCATTCAAATCCTGCCTCTTCCCGCTCTGCATATATTGTGCCTACAATTCCAATTTTTCTTATGTAGTTTGCTCCTTCCCTTTTCTAAAGATCCCAATTCCAGTTTTTATCTCTGTTACTATATTCACTACTACCAGTTTTTAGCTCTGTTACTATATTCACTACTTCTAGTGAAGTTGGTGTAGACTTTGATTTCCATTTTGTAGTAATTTCTTTTTTGGCAGCCATCATAATTGGGACTGGGCAAGGCTTTACTATGTTTAGGCAATTCTGATTCTGTAGCATAACTCGAAAAATCATCTCCCCAGTCAGTCCAATCTGCTCACCCAGCATCTTCGACGGAGCAGTCCACAGGTAATACCAAAAGTCTGCTAGCTCATCACACCTCCAAAAAATGTTCCCAGCTACCTCTTTCTTGCCCGTCACACCTCCAACATTAGCTATCCACCTGAGGAAAAATTATTTGGAGTCTGCTTAAAGCACCTATGAAGCAAGGATCCTAAATCTTCTAGACTTTGTTGCATATTTGGGAGATGTACATATATCTCCGATTGTCTTTGCGAATTGCTTATCCAATCTCCTCCCAGTCTTAAGCTCCTCTGATTCTTATCTTGCAATATTTTATATGCTTTACAAATTCATTTTTAATGGCAGTTCATAGCCTAGTATCTACCTATGAACCTATCTGCCCTAGGGCATTTATAAGCCTAGCCAGAGTGTATTTGGCTTCCGCCTCCCTACTGTGCCTCTGTAAAGTAGGTCATAGAAGGTACCCTTTTAAGATTAGTTTACTGTGCCTCTGTCTAGCAGGGACACAGGAGAGATCCCAGGGGTGAATTTGCTATTTCCCATCCACGCGTCCAAATTTTGCTTGAAGAGGGTCAGCGAGGGGCTATGTCTAACATGAATTGGGATTCTATTCCAGAGTGAGGGGAGCCTCTGGGAAATTAATCTGTCCCTCCAGCATGTCCTATTTATTCTTGTGCTGAGGTTTAGGTCCCTGGAGCGTGTAGCTCTGAGGGACTTGGATTTTTTGAGGTGGAGCATGTCCATTAATTCTGGGTTTGACATGGCTTTGTACGTCAGGCATAGATCGCCTCTGAGTAGGCGGTAAGCAACTGAGTAGAGCTGGAGTTTCTTTAATCGAGCTGCATAGGACATCTGTTTGTAGCCCATGATCCTCTTGGTGAGGTACTTTTGGAGTCTCTCCAGTTGCTGCAGGTGTCTGGTAAGGTACATCCCAAAAGGGGCATTTTATTCAATTATGGGTCTGATGAGTGACTAGTAGAGGGGCACAATGACCTCTCTCGATCTAGATGCGAACCCTTTCGTGATAAGGTGGGCTATATAGAAGGTCTTTCCAACCACTTTGGCAACGTGATTATCAAAGGAGAGATTACTATCTACGTTGGTCCCCAAATCTCTAATTACTTCTTCCGTACTTAATGGATTACCACCTATGTGGTAATTTGTGGGCACCTTGTTTTTCCCAAAGGGGATGACTATGCACTTTTTAGCATTTAGTTTGAGGCCGTGGCTCTGGCACCAAGCATCTGTTTCTGTGAGACCCTTTTGGAGGCTGCTGGTGTCAGTTGGAGATTCTATTATGGCCCCCAGTTTGCAGTCATCTGCGAACTTTGTCAGCCATAATCCCCCCCATGTTAGCCTGAACCTCAGAGAACTATATACCGAACAAGAGAGGTCCCAGAACTGAGCCCTGTGGGACGCCACTTGTAACTGGTTTGGATTCGCACATGGCACCTGCGATTCTGACCATGTGGGTTCTATCTCTGAGCCAGTTTGCAACCCATCTTGTGATATAGGGGTTGATATTTAAGCTGGTAAGCTTATTTATGATGCCCAAGTGGGGTATTGTGTCGAAGGCTTTTGCGAGGTCCAGGTAGGCTGTGTGGACTATCTTGCCCTCATCTATGGCTTTGGTAACTGTTTCAAAGAAATCAACTAGGTTTAAGAGGCATGATCTGCCTTTAACAAAGCCATATTGGGTAGGGTCCAGTGTCTGGAGGCTCCCAATGTCTTTGTTTATGAGTTCCATGATAATACGCTCCATAGCTTTACAGACGAGACTAGTCAGGCTTATGGGGCGATAGTTTCCGGGGTCCATTGTGGCACCACCTTTGTGGAGTGGGACCACTGCAGCTGTACGCCATTCTTTGGGTACATATCCTGTAGTAAGGCTAAGTTTGAACAGTGACTTAATATGAGGGTTCAGTTCTTCTTGGAGCTCGTGTAAGACGCAGCCTGGGACACTGTCCTGTCCCATAGATGCTGTGTATTTTTGCCTTGGGGAAGGCAGCTTTCACCTGTGCATCTGTGATGTCAGGGAGGTTACATTCAGTTGGGATAGACATTTGCTCCTTTGGGGGGGGGAGAAATTTGTGCTGAATCTGTCTGCCAGGATGTTGGCTATGTCTGTAGGCTCAGTATATTTTGTTCCATTATGCAACAATTCACAGCATATCTGGGAGTTTCCACCCATGTTCCTGACATAACTAAAGAAGGCCTTGTGATTGTGTCTAGGGCAATTTTTCTTTCGAAACTGGCCTTTGATGATTTTATGAGGGATCGAAGTTTCTTGCTAATACTGATCAGAGATGCCTTCCCTTTTTGGGATTTTGCTCTGTCATGTAGTAGTATAGCTTATTTATGGCCGGGGTCCACCAGACCGGTCTCCTATTTTTTGGAGGAGTGAGTCTTGGTTGTATTTGGGATAGCACAATCCATGCATTCCTGCAGGTGCTCATAGAATGCATTTGTAAATGATTCTGCGGATTGGGCTGTATTATCTTCTGGCCCAGGGGCTTTGAAGTTTCTGTTCTAGAGTCCATTAAAAACTCTACTAGTGCTGATCTTTCATTTAGGAACTCCCCATTTCTTTCTCTTTGCTTATACTCTAATAACAATCCTTGATTAGGAAGGCAATCTCTAACATGCAGTCCAAATAAATTCTTGACCTTTTCCCATTCTATTACCTTTCCCTTTCTAGTTATTTGCTTCCAATACTTGGTTCCTTTGCCAGTGTTCTCCAATAAATTTCAGCCACCTGTTGCCTATTATCTGCATCCCTGACCACAGTCATCCCTATCAGCAAATGTTTTTTTCTCCATTCTTGTGGTGGTTTGGTTCTTAGAATATTCTCTGCTATTCTTTGAATATAATTTTGGATGCAGACTCTTAAGAACAATCTCTCCTTATTTCTTGAGCTTCCTACCTGTGTCAGCATCATTCCTTTCCACTTTGAATTATAGTTTTCAGCCTGTGCTATGTACAACAGCCTTAACTGTGTTGCTGTAAAATACCTCCCTCAAATTAGGTAATCCTAGTCCACCTTGTTCTATAGAATTAGCTTATCCCACTTTGACCTTTGCTGTCTTCCCTTTCTAAATAGTCCAAAACCCGACCACTGACAGCTTCTACAAACACCAAATTTAATAGGTAAATCGCTTTTAGTCTCCAAAATTAGAGACTTCCTCAGACCATTTACAAAAAGAATCCATTAGTTAGATACAGCTGTTAAATACAAAAATATTGACCAATCACACAAGGTCAAGAAAAAAAGTCACTTATTTAAAATTAAAACAAACGTTGCCATCTCACAAAACATATTCAGTTTAATGACACTAGTTGATAAAATAATGTAAAATAATTCTTAAATATTAAGTTGCCTTAAAAAAGGGTTGAACCATACCTTATATAAATAATAATAATGAATCCTACACCTTTACTGCAAACTGCCCAAAATTCCCAACTTTACTCCTGCAGCTATATATCTACAATAGTTGCAGGCTTCACATTTATAAGTACCTTCTGTCCGGGCCAGGATCCTCAACTCTATTTCTAAAAGGTTTTTCAAGTTTCTATCCCTTCTATAGATGAACCGTGGATGACCTAGTTTGTCCATTACCTCTTTTTCAGTCAAAAATAGATTCCAATTCCTCTTCAGAATACATTCAATTTCCTTTGCTTCTAAACAAAAGGGTGTAATGAAGCTGCTTACAGACCTCGCTATGTTTATACTGGTTTCTAAACTATTGTTATGAGCTAAATCTTCAAAAATCTCAGTCCCATCAGCAACACCACAAGGGTTTGCTACTAATTCATTGCGAGTAGCCATTAAAATTGGTTTGTACATACCACTTCTCCTTTTATACTCTACCTCATTAACCAAATCAAGTACTAGCCTGTCAGGATAACCTCTCCTCAAAAACATCTGTTTCAACACTTCACATTCTTCAAAAAACGTCTCCTCAGTTAACATCTGTGCTGCTTGGGCAAGTTGTCCTTTTAACACGGATCTCTTCTGGTGGAACGGGTGACAACTCATGAAGTGTAACATGGTGTTGAGTAAGTTGGTTTACAATGGATTTTAGCAACATAACATTTCTCACCTATCTTTTTCAACAACTCAACGTCCAAGTATGTAATCGTTTTGTGGTATGTGTAGGTGAATCTAAAAAACTGGGTACTGCTGTTCAAAAAATCAACAAAGGTTTAGGCTTCATTTTTGGTACTTTTAAATAGAATAAAAATGTCATCCAAAAATCTCGTGCATATTTTTATTGTCCTAAACCATTCCTCATTCTCAAAAATGAACTGATGCTCCCAGTGGGCCATTACTAAATTAGCATAACTTCCCCCACATGGTGAACCCATTGCAACACCTACCGTTTGTTTATATATGTCATCATTGAACATAAAATTGTTATTCAAAATGACATCCATCATCTCTTGTATTAATTTAATTTCTCTACGATCTGCACCATGTGACACTCTCGACTACTCATTCTATACCACCCTCGACTACTCATTCTATACCACCCTCATGTGGAATAGAAAAGTACAGGTCTACAACGTCTATTGTTAAAAACATAACATCGTCTTGATACTCCATTCCATTAATGGATGCCAGAAAAGACCACGAGACAATGTTTTTTACTTTTAATTTTAAATGTGATGTTTTTTCTTGACCTTATGTGATTGGTCAATATTTTTGTATTTATAATGTATTCTTTTTGCAACTGGTCTGAGGAGGTCTCTAATTTTGGAGACGAAAAGCTCATTAAATTTGGTGTTTGTAGAAGCTGTCGGTGGTCGGTTTTTGGACTTTTTGGTTTGTTTTTGTTTTGGTCTTCCCTTTCTAGATTAAATCCTTTAACTTTTTTTTTTTTTTTAATTGCTATCCACAACTTCTTTTGTTGATAAAAGTATGCCTGATCTGTGTATAAGACTAAAGGGACTAAAAACATTTTAATGGCTTGTATCGTAGTATCCATATAACAACTTCCAGTTTCTCAGTTTTTGTATTATCTTCTGTTAGTCCCGTCCCACATATCCTTAGCTTGCCTCCACAATGTCATTTCTATTCCATACTCCTAAATACTTCATTTTATCATGTCCTCATAAATATGGATATTGTTGGACCAATGGGTACATAATTTACAGCTATTGCCTTTGTTTTAGCTTCATTAATTTTGTATCCTGAAAAGATGTGAAACTGTCTTAAAATGTTCCACAACATTGTAATGTCCCTTTCTGGTTTTGTCATGTATAGAGTATCATCTGCAAATATAGCCAGCTTTTCCTGACTACCATACCAATTGTATCTTTGAATTTCCGAGTCCCTTGTTTTCTTTGCCAGTGGTTCTAAATAAATACAAACAACAAAGGGGAAAGCGGACAACCGTGCCTGGTTCTTCTACTCAAGTGGAAGTTATGGGGGAGGACCCCAACCTCTTTAATTTGCGCATCTGATCCCTCATATATTCTTCTAATTGATCTTATTGTATCAGAGAAAGCAAATGCTTCCATTTCCTTGCTCATGAAGTCCTGGTCTACTCTGTAAAATGTTTTCTCTGCATCAAGACCCACCAATAAAAGTGGTACTGTCTTGCATTCTGCTTCCCTCTGGATCATCAGTGTCCTGTTTTAATATTTCCAGATGTTTGCCTACCCTCCACAAAACCACACTGATCCATAGCTATCAGTTTTGGTATCACTTTTGCCATTCTTTTAGCCATTATCGACAGCACTTTATTCATGGTTTAGTATTGAAATGGGCCTGTATGAAGCTGGATCCGATGAATCTTTACTCTCTTTAGGTATTACTGTTACCACCGCCTTCTTACAGAATGCTGATACTACTACTCTTAAAATACTGTTAGACAAAACCTTAAAGATCTTTATCAGTTTTTTCCCTTCTAACTTCCACAGGAATACCATCTATTCCTGGGGACATTCCTGTAGATTGGTTATACGTAGCCATTTTTATCTCATCCCTTCCTATCCTGTTAGTAATTAAACCTCCTCTACCTCTTATTTTGGCATATTTAGTTCTTCCATAAACATTTCCATTTTCATAAAATTTCCGAAATAATCTCCTGTTTCTACATAGTCTCTTATCACCTCCCTAAGCATGGTGACGCCCCTTTCCAGTTTTTGTTGCATGAGTTGGGCTAGAAGTTTGTGTTCTAGAATTATTCAAAAAATAGTTGCTTAACAGTAATCTTTCTAAACTCATGCATATTATCAAGGTAATCCCTTATTTTCTGTTTAGCATTCTGCAGTTGCTCCTTTTCTTCTGAGAGATTCCCCCTATTTTGCAATACTTTAATGTTTGTCAATCCCTCTGAATAATTCTTGTTACTGTTTAGCCATATCTTTCTTTTATTTCCAACTTGGTTTTAAACTCCACTTTAATTTTATCCTGCTCCTTAGCTATGTTTTCAGAAGATAAATCTATCTTTTCTAGTGGTTCCTGAATTAATTCCACAACCCATTCTTTAAATTCCTGTCTTTTCAACTGGTAAGTGGATATGCGCCAGTGTCTCATTTCTGTTTCATTACTTTGCGTTATTATTGGTGCATGATCTGAAATAGTTATTGGGTGCATTTAAAGACCTTCAATTAAATGCACATTTTCCTGTGAGATATAAAATCCATCTAGCCTAGCCCAGTCTTTGTATCTCTGAGTAATATATAAATTCACTCTGAACTCCTAGTACTGAATTCACATCTTCCATGCTAAACATTTTCATAAATTTCTTCAAAAATCTACCCTAGTTATATTTTCCCTTCTAGGCCCCCCAGACACATCTTCACTGTCGCAGACCAAATTCTGTCTCCACCTGTAAGTGATATTCTTTGCTGAAAGCTGATTTTCTCCCAAATATTTCTTAAGCTCCATTATAGCAGTTTTTTTTTGGGGGGGGTGTAAATGCATGCCAGTGTAATCATCCTCCCTAACCACTAGCCTCTTAGTACTATGCATCTTCCATTATTATCTTTTTTCCCTCTTCTGTCACTACTTGAGCTCCTCTTGCAATTAATATAAGTACTCTTTTCCTTTTCCCCAAATATTCTGCCAAATAACCATCCTGAAAACCTTTATCAAATTCACATGTTCAGTTCTTTCCCAAGCGTGTCTCGTGTCTCTCCTGTAGCATAGCTATTTGCACTCTACATTTTTTTTTAATATAGTTCACTACTTTCTTTTTTATATTCATCTTTAAGACCATGTAGATTGAAAGAAATTATAGACAGCATTTTCTTATGTTATTACCACCTTCTATATATAACTGCTGTTTTGCTAAATGTTAAGTTCCAACTTCTATGTTACATGTATATAATGTTCGGCAGGTTGGTTTTTTTTAGTACAGTTTCATTTCATATCCATTTGCATCTGTCACATCTTACATAACTTTGTTTTTTTAAAGCCCTCAAACGGAACAAACAGCCCACCCAAAAAAACCTAAAACCTATAACGCTTACCTACAATAACATCAAATGGAACAAACAGCCCACCCAAAAAAAACTAAAACCTATAACGTTTACAATAACATACACAAGTATGAATGTCTTCAAATATTGATGTGTTTGCTTCCTAATAAGAACAGAAGTTCTAAGTTGATAGCTACACAGACTAAAGTTAACCAAAAAGAAAGGCTAGTCATGCTTAGACACATGGTACAACCTTTGCTATTAGTAAGTATCTATATAACTGTCCCAGTTGAGAAAGCACTTTGAATGGTTTCAGTAAACACTTTCTCCAATCCATTTTTTAAAATCAGTATGCCTTCTAGTGACATGCAAACCAGACACAAAACTGCTAAGGGTACCTTGTTTATCAGTAAAAAAAGCCTTACAGTATTCAATATTCTTTCATTTACGTTTTGTAATAAACTTGTTACTGGATAACACCTAGGGTTTTTACCACAGTCATTTCCCAATGTAAGCATGGGAAAAAGCACACTGATTTTTCTTTTGTCATACTCTCTTAACCCGACCCTTCTGCTCTCCCCTCCTCCTCCTTTCTTTTTTCATTGCAGTGTGTCTACATTTCTCAAAACTGGACAAAGAAAAAGTGCCGGTCGGCCGACTCGTGTTAGAGTTTCAGATCCGAAATCGTCAACTAAAAAGCTAAGTACCCCGTTGGGGAAACTTTTTTTTGCTTCTTACCGATGTCAGTAAAAGTTAATTGCATTACTTGTGGGAAGCAAATACCTCATAAGGATTTTCATTTGTACTGTAGTCCTTGCCTAGGCCCTGACCACAACGTACCTTGCTGTCGGTTTTGTGCTTTATTTAATCAATGCACTATCAAACGTCTGTACATTTTTGCTTCAAAATATTTTGGCTCATGCTTTAATTATCCAGAAATATCGTCGTCTATTAGAAATCCGATTTCCGGAATACCTAAAAAAACACAAAGAAAAAGACAGGCGGCTGAGGTCCAAAACTGCCGACTATGCTTCACCTAAGCCAGTCGCCAGTTTGCCGGTACTCTGTGAGGTGCTTTTGCAGCCCCTGATACCCGCTACTTCTGATTCGCAGGCCTCTACTGAGATCCATTCGGAGTCCGGTATGCCGTGAGATGCATCAATTATGGAACCCGTGGATGTCTCTACCTTGGATGGGTCCGGAGCCGCTGTGCATGCACTGCCTTCTGATGATGTTTTCAGGCCTATAGATTTGTATGTTAGGCCGACACCATCTTCAAAACTAAGGCCAAAATCTCGATCTGTGTCTAAAAAAACCCATGCTTGGGCCACATGTGCAGGCCCCTATGCCTAAAAAACAAATGCTCAAAATGGCTGAAGATTTAATTACTCTGATCAGGGGTAGCCAACCCCCCCCTCTAAGAGGCCTAGGCAAGATGTTGATTATGAATCTTCTGAACAGGGTTCTATTTCTTCTGACTCTTCTAATGAACAGGAGTTGTCTATACCCACTTGAAGACTCTGATGCAGAAGATTCCATTCCTTCTGCTTCTCCCCGAGGATTTTTCTTTTGGGGAAACTGCATACCTTAAGGGAACATTTATTTTATTTATTTTATTTTACATTTGTTAACCGTGCTAGTCCAGCTGGATACATGTCCATTTTCAGTGGAGGCCCGAGGAGAAAAGCTCCGCCACAGTACTAAATAAACATATTAAAGATAAAACTAAAATATTTTCAAAATATACAGAAATAAAACTAAAGTAAAATGAAACATAAAAATTACCAAGGTATGATCGAATAAACATACAAATTGAAACTACTGCAATTATGTATGGCATATAACTACATTTCTAGCATGGACAGAGATTAAGTTAACGTTACATACACAGTTGCAATATAAGGAAGGTTGAAGAATAAGTTCTTTTTGCGAATGGAAAAAGAACAGTCAAGCTAGGAGAGGAGGTCTAATTTGCTAAAGTGAGGGAGTAAGAAGAAATGGGTATAGAGGGAAAAGATAGTATGGGAATAAAGGAAAGGAAAAGAAAAAAGAAGGGTTAGTCAGGGTTATAGTAAGAGCATAGCCAGTGGTTGGAAAGGAAGAGTTTTAGGTTAGATGTCCTTCAAGAATGCAAAAGCAGTCCTAACATGTGGGGGTTGTCCTGCCTCAGGCAGCCCTCGGTCGGCCAGATTCCAAAGTCTGGGTCCGACATCGGCTGATGTCACATTTCTCTCCGACGTCAGTGCGGCTGGAGTACATAAGCATCAGCCGACACCATTTTCTTCAGTCTTTCTTGCCGCGCGGTGCCCGAAGCAGAAGCAGTTCGCAAGTGCCGGTCGGTGGTCGGTCAGCTCCTATACTCTTCGAATCCGAAGTCATCAAAAAAGCTAAGTACCCCATTGGGGACCTTTTCTTGCCTCAGCCGATGTCAGAAATTGCTGAAAAAGTTAATAATTGTCTGTCTTGTGGTAAACAAACACCTCATAAGGATTTCCATTCTTACTGTCTTCCTTGCCTTGGCCCAGACCACGACGTCTCGGCCTGTGTCGCCTGTGCTCGCTTCAACAAGCGCACTCTCAGGCGCAGGGCGGAGTTCGCTGAAGACTTTTTCGGCGAAAAATTTGCGTATACAATGCCGTCGGAGCTTCCGACATCGCAAACGCCCAAGAAACGAAAAGACCAGGACCGACATCCTCGGCCCGCATCTACCACTGACTCCATGCCAAAACCTACCGCGAGTGCTCCGGTTCCCTCTGAGACGGTTATTCCACCGCTCCGAACCGAAGACACCGCAATACCGACGACTCCGATACCAGATACCACTCCGCCAGTTGTAGATTTTCCTCCGGATACTGAAACCGAGGAAATACCAGAGACCATTGCTGTAGATAAAGTCACTCCTGCACGTGGAGCTGCTAGGCCTCCTATGGCCATGTCTATTAAGGCCTACACTCGGGCTAAGGCAGCCAGCAAGACTAGGCACCTTACAGCAAAAGCCTTGCCTCAAACTACTCTGAGACACAAATCATGTCTATGGCCGCAGACTTAATTTCCATGATTAGAGGTTCACAGGCCCATCCGGAGAGAGCATCCCAGCCTCCTCCAGATAAGAGGCCCCGGGTTGATCCCACTGAACCTATCCCTACAGATGAAGACTCTGAGGACTCTATCCACTCAGAGGGCCAGGAAGACCTCTTTCAGACCTATGAGGATTCGGATGCAGAGGATTCCATCCCTTCGGCCTCCCCTCCTGAGGATATTTCTTTTGGGGAAGTTTTGCATACCATGAGGGAACATTTCAAGTGGCAAGGCCAGGAATATTCTGATTCCAGAAAGCGCCTTCGAACCTTCCTTAAAAAGCCCCAGCACAGGCCCCTAGCTATTCCTCCTGTGCTTGATGTTTTGGATGACCTATATTCTGACTCCAGTGTTACCCCTGATTCCCTTCCTCCTGCACCAGCCAAGCCAGACAGATATTACAGGGTCCCAGACACACATTCCCATTTGTTCAGGGCCCATACTGTGGATTTAGAAACTATTTCTCAGGGACCTAAAGGTGTTTCAGCTTCCACCTCTAAAAATCCCTTGCCTTCCAACAGGGAAGCTAGGTCATTAGAGAGATGGGGGAAAAAGGTGTACACCTCCACCACTTTATCTATGAGAGCTTTGAATTGCCTTTTTCATATGTTACAATATCAGGATTACCTGTTAGATGATTTACAGAAAACTTTGGCCTCTCCTGAACCTTTAGACAGGAAGTCTTTGCAGGAAGCTGTACATAACTCACAGCAAGTCAGCAATCACTTTCGGTAGTGTGGATATGATGCATTGGAAGCTTCATGTAGGGCAGCTATGACAGGGGCAGTCATTCGCAGACATGCATGGTTAAAAGAACAACCTCTACCAGATCAGGTTAAGGCAAAACTTCTGGATGCACCCTTAGAAAAGAACAAGCTTTTTGGTGCTAATGCTAAAGATGTGTTAAAGTCCATCGAGGAAAAAGCAAATTCAGTTCAGACGGTCAAAGATTTCCTCCAGGTTCAGCCCCCCAGATTCAGCAGGAATTGGCCTTCAAAGAACTGGTCCTTTCCTAACCCTGAAAAATTTCAAAGGGGTAAAAACAGGCGTGGCCGAGGAAGAGGACAATACAGAGGTTCTTACAGGGGACGACAATGGCAGCCAGCAAACCAAAGAAGTGACACAGGGGTCTCCCCCACCCCTCAGACACAATCTCAATGACTTTCCTCTACAACCGCCAACCAAGGAGCAAACAGAAACACCCTTGGGTGGAAAATTATCTCTGTTTTCAGACAATTGGCACAGATTGACAAAAGACAAATGGATTTTGGACATTATAGACCAAGGTTACAGGTTCCATTTTCACACCTTACCCAGAAAACAGGGCATGCCAAACCTACCACAAAACCAGAGGGCAGAGGCTATCAAGCAAATTTCTCTGCTGGCTCAGATAAAAGCAATAGAAAAGAGTACCAGAACAAGGCCAGGGGTTCTACTCAAGACTGTTCCTTGTGCCAAGAAAAGAAACTCAATGGAGACCAATACTGGACTTGTCCGCATTAAACACTTTTCTCATAGTACCAAAGTTCAAAATGCTGACTACAGCAACTCCTTCCCATGCTGGGCAAGGGGTCTTGGCTGATTACTCTGGACCTCAAGGAGGCATACCTGCATGTCCCTATCAGACACAGCTGCAGAAGATACCTCAGATTTCTTGCAGGGCCAGAGCATTATCAATTCTCAGCATTGCCATTTGGCTTATCTACTGCCCAGAGTATTCACAAAATGCCTGGCTTCAGTAATTGCTCATTGCAGGCTCCAGGGGATCCAAATTTACCCGTACCTGGACGACTGCCTTATACAAGCGGACGACAAACTGATGTTGACAAAAAACTTGAACTATGTCATACAATTACTTCAGGTTCTGGGATACACAGTCAACTTTCAAAAGTCAAGACTTCAACCATCCCAGCAAATAACCTTCTTAGGAGCCAATCTGGACACAGCCTCTCAAATGGCTTACCTGACAGAAGACAAGCAAGAGAAGTTAACTCATTATTTCAAGGGTTTGGCAAAACTCACCCAGATGACTGCAAGGAGATTCCTACAGGCCCTGGGTTACATGGCATCCTGCATTCTCCTGGTTCCATTAGCAAGACTACACATGAGAAAACTTCAATGGTACTTAAAAAGTCTATGGTCTCAGCACAACAACAACTTAGAGGCAACCATACCGCTCATTGCATGCCTACAAAAGGAATTCATATGGTGGGCCTCGGTAAGCCAGGTAAACACAGGTATGTCATTCAAAAAACCTCAGATAACACAGACCATGACCACAGACGCCTCAGACATTGGATGGGGGGCACATATGGAAGGCAGATGCATATAAGGACAATGGTCTCCAAAGGAAACACATCTGCATATAAACCAAAAAGAAATGCTGGCAGTAATCGAGGCCTTTCGACAACAACTTCAACAAGGCCATTTACTGATACGGACAGACAACACCACTGTGATGTGGTACATAAACAAGCAAGGGGGCACCCATTCCTACCCCCTTTGCAGACTGACAATGAATCTTTGGGAAAAATCACTGAGCCTGAACATACACTTACAATCCCAGTTTGTTCCAGGCAAAGACAATGTGCTGGCAGACAGCCTAAGCAGGAATTTCATAGATCCTCACGAGTGGAGGTTACACCCAAGGATCTTCACACAACTCACCTCGACATGGGGCAGGCCAGAAGTAGACCTATTTGCCTCTCACCTCAACCATCATCTACAAAAATTCTGTTCAAGGACATACCATCCACAAGCTTGGAAAATAGATGCTCTTTCATTCAACTGGAACTCCCTAAAAATATATGCATTCCCACCTCTGCCACTGATGACCACAGTACTACTGAAGATCAAAGCAGAGAGACCCAAAGGGATCCTAATAGCTCCAGACTGGCCAAGACAACACTGATACCCGCTACTACGGAGCATATGTCACAACAAGAAGTGGCCCCTACTTTTTGACTCAGCACAACTTCAAAACAGTGCATCCAAGCCTTCAGACACTGCAGCTAACAGCCTGGGAGATTCCATGAATAACCTCAATCTTTCTCCAAGGAAGTCCAGCGGATACTAACAGAAGCTAGAAGACCATCCACCAGAAAGGTTTACTTGGCAAAATGGAAGAGATTCAGCATTTGGAACACCAGCAAGGGTCATGATGCATCACTACTGAACATCCCACTCATCCTGGAATATTTGGCAGATATGCTTCAGAATGGACTCTCATATTCATCCATAAAGATACATGCTTCAGCTATTTCAGCTAGATATAACACTGATCCACCTGTGTTTTCACATCCTTTGCTAAGGCAATTCCTTAGGGGAATCAAGAACATTAAGCCACCAAGAAAGGCTCCAGTGCCAGCTTGGGACCTCAACTTTGTTCTAGAAAAACTAACTCTACCTCCTTTTGAACCAGCAGCTTCAGTGGACTTACAATTCCTCTCATGGAAGACAGCTTTCCTGTTGGCAATTACCTCAGCAAGAAGGGTTTCGGAACTACAGGCCCTAATGGCAATACCACCATTCATAATCTTTCACAGAGACAGAGTCTCCTTAAGAACCAACCCTACTTGTATGCCAAAGGTGGTATCTAGGGTTTCTTTAAATCAAGCTATTCATCTACCTGCTTTCTTCCCCAATCCTGAAAACAAAGGGGAAAGACAGTTACATACCTTGGACATTCACAGACAACTTCGCTACTACCTGGATAGAACCAAGACCAGTAGGAAGTCTGATCAACTTTTTGTAGCTTACGCCCCTGGAGTACAAGGGAAAGCAATTTCAAAACAGACTATTTCAAAATGGATTGGACATTGCATCAGATTTTGTTATTCATTCCATGGGAAGACTGTTCCAGTCAATGTCAGACCACACTCCACCAGAGCTACAGCCACCTCTACAGCATTCTTAAGAGGGGTGCCTACAAAGGACATTCTAGAAGCTGCTACATGGAGCTCCGTGCATACATTCTCCAAACACTACAATCTCCCTCTATACTCCAGATCCAGAGCAGGCTTTGCTTCGGCAGTCCTGCAGGGTTTGATTGCCACACCATCTCTTTCCTAGAGCATTCCTCCTCCCCCAGCTAAGCTATGGTATTCTACCCACATGTTATGACTGCAGTTGCATTCTTGAAGGACATAGTACAGTTTTGTACCTACCATAAATGTAGATGTCCGATAGATATGCAACTGCAGTCGGATTTTCCCTCCCTCCATACCCCTCTATGCCTTGGGTCCACTCCTATCCCTGTTCCTCTTAGCTGGGGATATCTGTTATGGTGTATCTGTTTATTGCTTATTTATTTGTTTGGAATCCTGTTTTTTCCTTCCAATTTGATTACAGCCTTCCTTGGAGGGCACCTGGCATCTGGGGCAAGAAACACTGAAGAAAATGGCGTCGGCTGATGCTTATGTACTCCAGCCGCACTGACGTCGGAGAGAAATGCGACATCAGCCGACGTCGGACCCAGACTTTGGAATCCGGCCGACCGAGGGCTGCCTGAGGCAGGACAACCCACATGTTATGACTGCAGTTGCATATCTATCGGACATCTACATTTATGGTAGGTACAAAACTGTACTTTTTGAATAGTGGGAGAGATGTACGGGAAGTAAGGTCATTTGGTAGTTGGTTCCATATTTTACCCACTGAGTTGGAAAATAAGGTGTCACCTGCTAAGTTATTAGATAAAGAAGTATGAATCAATATTTTGTTGGATGAGCGTATGCTCCTCATTGTTATAAGGCTTTATGAGGGTGGAGAGCATAGGAGTGTTATCAGGGTGGTAAAGGGCTTTGTGGACAATAGTAAGTTGGTTAAATGTTATTTTTTGCGGTAGCTCTAGCTAGCCTAGTTTTTTTTAGGTTTAGACAGTGGTGAGTCCTATATGGAGAGTTTTAGGCAAATCTGGCAATATTGTTATAGGCTGTGGATAGTTTGTTGAGATTATATTTGGAGAGACTAGTATAAATGGGGGAGGCGTATAGTAGTGTAGATATTAAGTGGGTTCTAGCTATAGTAGTTCTGGCTTCAGGAGTTGGGAAAGATTTGATTCTGTAGAGAGAACCTAGTTTTCTGTTAGTAGATTTAATTGTAGCGTTTATGTGGTTATCAAATTTTAGTTGATTGTCAATTGTAATACCTAAGAGTTTGGTGGTAGGTTCTGGACTGATAAGGGTACCATTATTGGATGTAAGTATGAAGTTAAGGGAGGGAGACAAATGAGTGGGTGTAAAAAGCAGGAGTTTGGTTTTCTTAGGGTTGAGGAGGAGACAATGGTTAGAGAACCAATGCTCAATAGTTGTGAAGGTCTTTTGTGGAAGGGAGTGAAGTTCAGATTGTGTTGAGGCAGAGCAAATAATGGTGGTGTCATCTGCATATTGAATGCAAGTTGATAGAGGGCTGGCTAGATGGAGGTCGTTAATAAAAATGGAGAACAGTAGAGGACCTAGAATAGACCCCTGTGGAACCCCTATAGAGGTGGGGAGGAGGTCAGAGAGATGGTTATGCCAGAGAACAGTCTGTTTTCGGTTATCAAGGTAGGATGTGAACCAGTTTATGGCAGGATTGTCGAGAGAGATTTTAAACGATGGAGGAGCAGTTGATGATTGACCATGTCAAATGCTTTGGACAGGTCTACAAAGAATGCTGAAGAAAGAATATTTTTATTGCGGTTGATGTTGATAGAGTCAATGAAGGATAGTAAGGCTGTGGAAGTACTATGGAATGGCCGAAAGCCATGTTGACAGTTAGCTAGGAGGTTATGGTGTAATAAGTGATTTAGTAGCTGCTTGTGGATACATTTCTCCATTATTTTTGCAAGAGGGGATAGTAATGCTATGGGGCGGAAGTTGAAATATTCCAAAGAGTCACCACCTTTAAAGAGGGATAATATGTGAGATTTTCCAGATAGATGGAACTACACCTTCTTCTAAGGTCCTATTAATAAGTATGGAGATGGGGTAGGCAATGGCTTTTGCACCTAGTTGGAGGTATTCAGCTGGTAGGTTGTCAGCTGAGGGGGTGGAAGGTTTTAGTTTCTGAAGCAAGGATGAGATATAAGAGGTGGGTATAGGTTTGAGGTGGAATGGGGGTGGAATGGGGCGGGGGGTAGGGAGTTTGGAGATATCAGGGCATTGTTGGTTTGCTAGTTTAAGTATAGCTGAGGTGAAGAAAGTGTTAAAGGCATTGGCAGTTTGTAATGGGCAGTCAGGGGTAGAGCCTAGTGGATTTGGTGTGGCCACTTTGCCATGGGGAGATTAGCATATTAATAGCAGTCCAAAATTTTTGAGGTTGATGAAGGGATGATTGTTGTAGCTGAGTGTAAAAGTTCTTTTTGTCTTGCAGGATAGCTTTTTTTGTGATGTTTCTTTTTTGTCTAAAAGCTAGCTGATCAGTTGTGTTTTTAGTGGTTCACCATTTAGCCCAGGTTTTATTTCTGCTAAGGATAAGTTTCCTAGTATTGTTTGAGAGCCATTGGGCTGACTTTTTTTATTCTTATTTTACGCATTGGGGCATGATGTTCAAGTATAGTTAGAAAAGTATTATTGAAGTAACTAACAGCATCATCTATAGGGAGAGACTTAAGAGGTGACCAGTTAATTTTCATAAGTTCATTTTGAAAGAGATTGGGGTTGAACAATTTTTTGCAACGAGATGTTATGACTAAGCTAGGGATGGTAAGATTAGTTTTATGCCTGATAATGTATGTTAGTGAGTGGTCACTAAGGTCATCGGGGAGAGTTCCTGTTGTATACATTTGATGTGGTCTATTTGTTGGTATCCAGTCAAGTAAGCTTTCCTTATTATTAAGTTTGTTTATCCTTGTAGGGGAGTTAATGGTTTGAGAGAAGCCATATAGGTTTAAGAAGATGGAAGGATTGGTTTGTTTGCATAAATTCCAGTCAATGTTAAAGTCTCCTAAGATAATTGTTTCCTGAAGGAGATTTAGAGAAAGCCAATTTAATAGCTCTTCTAATATAGTGAGGTTTTTCCCTGGGGGAAGATATGTGCAGACAATATTAATTGTTTTTTGAGGGTTTAGCCGCAGTTTTGAAATAATTATATCAGCATTTTTTTCTGATGGTAGGTTATATGTTGTTTTACTAATGAGCATTTTGCTTCTATAGAGAATTGCAACCCCACCACCTTAGCGGTCCTGTCTGAGGATGTTATAGCCTGGGGGGTAACTTCATTATCTTTTATTGAAGGTTTAAGCCATGTTTCTGTTAGGCAGAGGATGTCAAACTGTTGAACATCTAGAAGAGCATGAATTACTGGTACTTTATTACAGATGCTACGTATATTTAGATGGGCAATTGAGAGTGATTTGGGGGGTTTAGTGGATGGTGTTGGTTTTATTTGGATTTGATTACATTTAGTGGATGTTGGGGGTGAGTTTGGGCTGGGATTGGGGTGGATGTCACCATCTAATAATGAGTGGGTTGATAAAGTATTATAATATTGAGGGGTTTTGCAGTAGTAGTCAAAATATTTTCTGGTGATATGATTTGGGTATTTAATGTGTGAGAGTCAGTGATATTTGGCTTGAAGGTAGGAGGTATTGTAGATGGCATTGAGAACTTATGGACAGAGCTAGGGGAGCTGTCAGGGTATGTTTGTGTGGGATAGTAAGAAAAAAAGGAAGAGGTTGTTCATAGGAGGTTAAGAGATAGGTAGATGTGAGAGTAGTTAAGAGAGGTAGTAGTAATAAATGTTGGTATTGGCTTGACATGTTTAGAGAGACTGTAATAGGTTGTGAAAGTAAGAATTACGAAAGAGTTGTTTTAAGTGTATGGTAGGTGGGAGGAGTTTTCTAAAGTAGGTGGGTGGGGGAGGGAGGGGTTTATTCTAGAGGGGAGTGGTAAATTACAGGGTATAATTGTGGGAGGAGGTGTGATTGGTTGTTAGGAGGAAGGGGAATGTCTATGAGGGTATAAATGTAGAGGTGCTAGGGGTGGGTGAGATTTGGGGGCAGGGTAGGGGAGCGGAGTGAGCCCGTAGGGCGAACGGAGCGGGAAGACACAAGAGAGTGTTATAGCACAGTGAAAAAAAAACAATCTATAAAGTGGGGGAAACAGCGGGTTGGTATGTAAGAGGTAAGGGTAAAAGTCCAGTGAGAAGTTCTGTTTAGAATTTAGCCTCAGTGATTACACAGTTTGGAGTGAGTAGAGTAGAAGGATGTTTTGGCAGGGTCCAGAGAAAGTGAAAAGCAAAATGGGTTGGAGAAAATAGATACGGGAACAGGACAAAAGTAAGGTATTGGAGAGTGTAGCAAAGTTAGGAAAGGGAGTAGATAGGTTTGTAGAAGGATGCCACATAGTGGTCAGGTCAGTAACTTAACAAAACTATGCAGGTGAGAAAGGGGTAATAGAGATAGGGAGTGAGGAAAAAAGTGTAGTGAGTTATAGTAATAGCTAAGAGGGGGGTGTTAGATAAGTCAGCACTAGTATAGTGGAGGGGAACAGGGGCTATTGGCTGCTGGCAGTCCTGTACAGGTAGCTAGACTTCTAGACCCGAGTCTTGTCCTTAGGATTAAACAAGGAGGAATAAAACATACTTTCACAGTCTGTAATGGATGGTATCGTAGAAGAGTAATGGAATTGGAGCTAAAATGGCACAAGTTCAGGTTTTTCAGGAGGGTAGAAGGCAGTTAGGTAGGTGCTCGCAGGGTCCACCCAGTCAGACTAGTAAAAAAAGAAAAAGAAAAATAGTGGAGGGAGAAATAAAGATAAGGCAAACAGTGAGCACAGTATAGAGCACATTCAAATTGCTAGTAGTCATACACTTAAACAAGTTGGTGTTAAAAACATGTACATTAAATAATTTGCTGTAAGAAAAGCAGATACTAATTATTCATAATTCGAAACAAAAAATGGCAATAAGAGAAAACATGGGTTAACAAGATATGTATAACACAATATTTTAACTGCTCATGTGGCCAAATAGGACTGAATAACAAGCATGAGAGGTTGAGTGCTTAGCGACGCTATATTTGCTTTAATGTAGTTAAATGTATCAAAGTGGCATTGTTTGTGTGTGAGCGTTGGACAGCCAGAAGCTCAAAAATACAATTTCCACTGGGAAAGTCAGGATTTTTCTGAGTTGGGGATTTTCTTCTTCCTCAGCATAGGCCTTTGGCTATACCTCCTGTTCTAGACATTGTTGATGTCTTTTCAGAATCTAGTATGGCTCCTGATTCTCTGCCTCCAGCTCCTTGTAAGCCAGACCGATACTACAGGGTTCCTGACTCCCATAAATTCCTTTTCACAAATCCTGTTGCAGATCCTGAAACCATTTCTCAGGGTCCCAAGAGCATTAAGGCTTATACTGCTTAAAATCCTACCCCTTCTGATAGAGATTCCAGGGTGCTAGATAGATTGGGTAAGAAGGTTTGCACTTCTGCAACCCTGGCAATCAGGGCTTTAAACTGTCAATTTCATATGCTAAAATATCAGCAGCATATCATAGGACTGCTTAAACAGAAAATTGTTGATTTCTGATTGTGTGAAAAATATTTACAGGATTTATTACATTCAGCTGAACAAGTTGGAAAACCTATTTTGCAATGTGTTTTTTGATTCTTTGGAGTCCTCTTGCAGGGCTGCTGTAACTGAGTCTGTGCTAAGAAGGCATGCTTGTCTCAGAGCAAAATCTGCCTGATCATGTTAAAGCAAAATTGTTAGATGCTCCTTTACAGCAGGACCTTCCCTTTGGTAATAAGGCTGAAGAAGTTCTAAAAAAGATGAAGATAAAGTTAAATCTATGCAAACTGTGAAAGATTTATTACAAGTACAATCTCCAAGATTTAGTAGACACTGGCCTACTAAGAACTGGTCCTTTCCAGTTCCTTCAAGAGCCACTCAAGTCAAACCCAGACATTCCAAAGGCACCAGATTTCAGTCCCAAGGGACTTTCAGAACAAAACAATGGGGTGCCTCCTCTGCCAAATCTGGAAACAACAAGACACCTCCCTGTGGTAAGCAGTCTCAATGACTTCCCTTTACACTTATTAAGCACTTACCTTTTAGCCACTCCTTTGGGGGGAAAACTGGCTCTTCATCAAAAAACTGGCAACTTATAACCCAGGACAAATGGGTTTTAAATATAGTATCCCAGGGATACAGATTTAATTTCCACACGTTGCCAATTCAAAACGGACGGCCAGATCTGCCCCCGAATCAGTGGGCAGAGGCCCAGAAACAACTTTCCCTCGTGTATGGGGTCTATTATTCAACTAGTACCAGAAAAGGAAAAGGGACAAGGTTTCTATTAAAGACTTTTCCTGGTACCCAGAAAAGACAAATCTTGGCATCCAATTCTGGACGTATCTACTCTAAACACCTTTCTGGACATCCCAAAATTCAAGATGCTGACTCTTCGCCAGTTACTTCCTATGCTAGGCAAAGATGCTTGGCTGGCAACTCTAGATTTAAAAGAGGCTTACCTGCATATCCCAGTCAGGGAATCTTGCAGAAGATACCTCCATTTCAAAGCAGGCTTCTTGCATTACCAGTTCTCTGTACTGCCCTTTGGCTTATCTGCTGCGACCAGGGTCTTAAGTGGCTGGCTCCAGTAATTGCATTTTGCAGGCGCAGAAATATTCAAATGTATCCATACCTGGACGATTGTCTAATTCAGGCAGAAAACAAGGACATTCTTCTAAAATATCTGGCGTTTGAAAAAAGGGTTCTAACTTGTCTAGGGTACACTATAAACGAAAAGCAATCACAACTGGTACCCTCTCAAAAAATTACATTCCTGGGTGCAAGCTTGAATACAACTGCCCAAATGGCTTTCCTTACGCCAGAGAAGCAAATTCATTTGGTGACTTACTTCAAATAGGTGGCCACAAAAAACGTGCTTTCTGCAAGGCAATTACTGCAAGCCTTGGGGTTCATGGCTTGCATTCTTCTAATTCCATATGCAAGGCTGCATATGAGGAAACTTCAGTGGTATCTGAAAAGTCTATGGAGTCAGCATTGTCACAGCCTGGAAACAATGATTCCTATCCTACCTTGCTTGCAACTAGAGTTCCTATGGTGGGTAGAGGCCTGCCACCAAAACAAGGGACTGCCATTCACACCACCCCCTGCTGCCCAAATCTTAACTACAGACGCATCAGACTATGACTGGGGGGCTCATCTGGCAGGTAAGTACATTCAGGGCAAATGGAGCCAAATCAAATGCACCTTCATGTCAATCAAAAAGAAATGCTAGCTGTACAGAATGCTTTGACAGCCTTCAAGGACTATCTTCATCCAGGACAATTACTGATTAAAGACAGACAACATCATGGTTATGTGGTACATAAGCAGAGGGGTACACACTCCTACCCCCTTTGCAGACTAGCCATGGCATTGTGGAACACAGCCTTGATCTATCAAGTACAACTACAAGCTCAATTCCTGCCAGGAAAACTGAATACTCTGGCCGACGAACTAAGCAGAAATCTCATGGACCCACACAAATGGAAACTGAATCCACGAATTTTCAACATGTTGACACGCAAATGGGGGAGCCCAGACCTTGATCTTTTTGCCTCACCCCAGACCTATTAGTTGGACAAATTTTGCACGAACTCATCACAATAAAACCTGGAAAGTGGATGCTCTGTCCTTCAGCTGGAAAAACCTATCAGTCTATGCCTTTCCCCTCTGCCTCTGCTGTCCAAAGTTCTATTAAAAGTCAAACGGGACAAACCAAAAATTATTTGGATTACTCCAGACTGGCCTCGCCAACACTGGTACCCACTCCTGCGCAGTGTCTCATACCTTCCACCGTGGCACCTGCCACAAACACCTTACTTACTGTCTCAGCAGAACAACCAAATTCTGCACACTCAGCTCAAAACTTTGCATCTTGCAGTGTGGCTAACCACTTAAATTCACCCTAGCAAACCTGTGATGGATGTCATTTTGGAGGCGAGAAGACCTAGTACTAGAAAGTCTTATGCTGACAAATGGAAGAGATTCTGTGCCTGGAATAAATCTCAAGGGATAAGCACAGCAGTGCCCAACATTCCTCAGATTTTGTGATACTTAACTGAGATGCTTCACAAGGGCCTGTCCTTTTCTTCCATAAAAATCCATGCCTCAGCTATTTCAGCTCATTACAACACAGAGCCTCCCCTTTTCTCTCATCCTCTGCTAAAGCAGTATCTCAGAGGGGCCAAAAACTTAGGACCACCCAGGAGAGCTCCAACACCTGCCTGGGACCCCAATTTTGTATTGGAGAAGCTCACTCTCCCTCCTTTCGAGCCAGCTGCAACTGCAGACTTAATTTCTCTCCTGGGCAGCAGCTTTCCTTTTAGCAGTCACTTCAGCTAGAAGAATTTCCGAATTACAAGCTCTTATGGCAGTGGAGCCTTTCTTCATTTTTCATGTGGACAGGGTATCTCTCAGGACCAATCCATCCTTCATACAGGTGGTGTCCAGTGTGGCTCTTAATCAGACAATTCATTTGCCAACTTACTTTCCCAAGCCACAGAAGTGGATTCTGCATTCATTTGGATGTACACAGACAACTTAGATTTTACTTAAACAGGACTAAATCTCAAAGAAAATCAAAACAACTGCTGGTGGCATTTGCTGCAGGGGCAGAGGGAAAGGCGATTTCAAAGCAAATTCAAAGCAAACCATTTCCAAATGGATAAGCCATTGTATTAGTTTCTGCTATATGCATCATGGAAAAACTATCCCCCAGGGGATCAAATCCCATTCCACCAGGGCTGCATCTACAACAGCCTTTCTCAGAGGTGTTCCTACCAGGGACATTCTAGAAACTGTTACCTGGAGCTCAGTTCATACTTTCACCAAACATTACCATTTACCACTTTTCTCTAAATCCAGGGCTGGCTTTGCCACTGCTGTCCTGCAGGGCCTTATAGCTGGTCCTAATGCTGTATAATTCCCTCCACCCAACCATAGCTTTGGGAATCTACCCAAATGTAATGACTGCAACAGTGAAACACTAAGAACATAGTACAGTTGTGTACACTTACCATAAATGTAGATGTTAAAGTGTATTCACTGTTGCAGTCCTGGTTACCCTCCCTCAAGCCCCGTTTTTCTCTGGCTATACCTCTCCTTTCACTATGCTTAAAAAAGCCCTTTTGGTGTATTTGCTTTTGGTTTGAGGTATATTTTTTGTTAAATTTTATTTGCTCCCCATGTGGGGGGCACCTGACATCTGGGGCAAGAAAAACTAATATAATGGTGGCTCCTGCATTTTTTTTTTACCCCTGATGTCACGGAAGAAGGGACAACAACCGACACAGGACCCAAGACTTTGTTAATCAGGCCGACTGGGAGCAACCTGCCAGCAGATTACCCCAAATGTAATGACTGCAACAGTGAATACACTCAAGACATCTACATTTATGGTAAGTGTACACAACTGTACTTTCCTTCCAGTGTCTCTGGTATAGCTGAAAATCTCAAGTTTTCCCTATGTGCTCTGTCCTGAAATTCTATTATTTTTTGAAACATCTCTTCTTGAGCAGTCTTGTATTTTTCATTTCGACCTCTGATTTTTGCAGCTTTATCATCTCATCTGAATATCTGTTTAAAGCTTATTCCATTTGTTCCAACATTTTGTTTGTGTTTATATACTCAAGTGTTTTGTTTATTTTAACCAGGTCGGTTTGCAGTTGTCTTGTATCATCCAGTAGGTTTTTGGAAGTCGTGTCTGAAGGTTGCATTACTTTTTGCTGAGCAGCTACAGAACTCTCCCTAGTCAGTGTTTCTTCCACACTTTTTGTAGCTGATTTTTTTCCAGGGCTTCTGTATTCCTTTTTTTTTTTTTTTTAAGTATGATCTCCTGATAGTTGGCGTGAACTGCCAGACATACAGACATAGAAGTTACTGTAGCATACTGTACTTTTACAGTGTGTGAATTTCGTGCTGGCAGAAGGCAAATGCCCCAACATCAGTAGCTTGAGAACTTTGGCAAAAGATGAGAATGATACTGTTAACTGTAGACTCACTGAATTATGGTCTCTTCAGAGATCAGCTGCTAATATGAAAAATATTGTAGTTTTCCATTTCATCTAAGTGCTTACTGGCTCAGGCCTTGCAGGTTGTTTAAGGTTGTGGAGAACACAGAATTAAGGGAAGTGTGCCTGTACAGTTGCTAGTGGTAGGCAGTGACACGAGAGAGGTGCTGTTGCATGAAATTTGGTACATGTGGGGATTATATTGCTTGAAATGAGTTCTCTTAAATGTCATGTTAAGGGTCTTGGCTCTACACTTCTGATATCTCTTCCCCTCAAATTCTGAGTGCAATATGTAGTTATCTACAGTTCCAAAGTATAATTAAGACATTATTGTGAAAATCTTTACACAAGCCTGTTTTCACTGGTCTTTTGTGTTTGGGCTACTTTTCTTTCCCCATTTGGCTTATGGCAATAGAGTTCGTGTGTGTGCATTGCATGCAGGTAAAGCATACATGTTGCTCAGCTGTGTGATGGTTAAAATAGTGTGCATTTATTAGGGGTACCCCAGTTACGCTTAAAAGCACTTTGTTCACTGCTTACATGTCTTGTGTAGGATGTTTTCAGTGCAAATGTGTTCTTTCTATGTTTGTCCTTTGTCCATTTCTTTTGTACAACATTCTTGGGTTGATTGGCAGTGGCCTTGTGTTTTTTGGGGGTGTAGTGTGTACTTTCTTAACCCTACTCTTTAAGTAATAAAGAAAAAGCAAATTGTTAAAAGCCTTTACATATCCTTGTGTATGTTGTTGTTCTTTCGGCTTTTCCCAGTTATGGGTCGCCACAGCGAAACTCCGGTCCGCTAATGATTGTCAGATTTTTTATGGGTGCTGATGTGCCAGCTCGATGCCCAACCTTCAGCAAAGGCACGCCCATTCTACGCATGTCTTTTGAACATCATTCGACCATGGGGAGGCCATGCAGACTCCACACAGAAGGCGCCTTGCTCCAACCGAGAATCGAATGGGACAACCTCTTGCTGTGAGGCAACAACGCTACCGCTGCACCACCGTGGCTTACATATCTGTATTTTCCAAAACTCTGTTCATGATGCCATTATTTCACCTGTGATGACAAGACATGCGTATGGAACACAGGAACAAAATTAAAATGTCACAAAATGCTTTTCACTGGTTGCATGTCTGATTTGATGGTAAAGTATATATTCGATTTTAAAATACTGGTGCAAGTTATAAGTTCATGGTTTAAACCTGATCTTTACTAATGTGACTTTTTAGAAAGGAGCAGATGAGCAGGGCAGAGTGAGGTGTGTCTGAAATTCTACCTCAGGATTGTGAAGAGAGCCAGCCAACCTTGTAATCTGTATTGTGTTAGTTTCTTAATTTTTTTTTGGGGGGGGTGAATTGTGCATGTAAGGTGCTTTGAGGCGTTAATGGCTGAGAACACTCTTGAATGCATTAGGCTTAGCAAGTAAGAAGTTGGGGCAAAGGTGTAAAACACAGTATGTTACAAGAGGCTTGACCGTAGGTGGAGGATGATGGGCATTGCAAAGTTTTGAAACATTTGACGAGCCAGATTCTAGATTAGCATACAGTCATTTAGTGAACGTGATCTTCAGATGTATACGTTGCTTAAATTTGTCCCCCTCTCTGTACAGAAGTGTCAAAGCAAATATTTTCCCCTCAGAGAAGTACAAGCATTAAATTTCATTGTGATTATTTAGCTTTAGAGAGTTTTCAGTAATGAAGGTGTGATTTAAAAGCTTTCGTAAATAAAAGGATAATAAATTGTTAGTGTGCTGGTTATTTCTTTAATAAGTCCATCATATTTTTTAGTAGAAAGTATTTGTTTAAAAAAAAAAAAATTGCAGAAGGTTGTTTGACACAAACTTAAATTGAGAAGTACGAGTTGGCGCAAGAACTGCATGACACTGTTAAGGTGATTGTACCGTTTTTTTTTTCTTGCCCTACTGGCTGATGGCCTTCAAGCCACTTCCACTACCTATTCGTTCGTCACAAGGGTTGAGAGAATCTGTGGTGCATCTGTGAGACCACCAAGAAAAATGTTTCTATGACCTCTGACCTTACCCCTGATGGGTGGTGGTAACACCTGCATCTTTGTTGAGGCATGCACTTGACATGTGCATGGTCCCATTACTTCAGTGAGGGCTGCAATCACCCACTTGGTAATGGCAAGCCCATGTCCCCCCCCCTTGTCTTTAACCGTTATTAATGTTGTGCAAGGTTCTGCTTGCATGGGAGCAAACCTGACTGACTAGACCAGCAACACTGTACATTACCTAGCCCTTCCTTAGCCTAAACCATTAATTAAACTTGTACTTGTCTTGGTCATAATCTGGGCTTTCACTCTGACAGAGACTCATTTTATTTCTAGCATGCCTTTAGTTTGTTTTCACATGTAGATGCACACATGTTCTTTTGCTTAACATTTCTGTAGTAAAGCGGTTCACTTTCTGTTTCTGGTTGTATAACTAGCTTTGAGTACTAGTTCTGTCTTGGATCATCTTATTTACTTGTCTCATTTGATGTAGTGTTTTATTGAGCTAAACTGACAGTCATTGCATATACCAGGTTTACTTTGATTTAAATATCTGTAGCTCGTATGACCTCTCTCTAGCATGTTGTCATTTCTGTTTAAGTGTCAGAATTTGCTGTGTCCAATTATGTTTGTCATTGTTTTATTGAACCATCTTTGTGTTGGTCTGTCCTATGTACCTCTGCAGATCATCTTTGTCAGTGGTCACCAAGATGTAACTATTTGGGTCTATATTAGTACACCGAACTTTCAAAATTTCGAGTGTTGTAATATCGACCCGTTTTCAGCGAACGCTGAAAATATCAAAGAAACAAACAAAAAAAAAACAATTTTTTTTCTAGGGAAAGAATTCAGTTGTCCGTTTCAGTTGCTTCGGTATTTTCAGCACTGTGGTGGAAGGTTACGGGTCGGGTTCAGGTAAGTGTGCGATTGTGTGGACGTGAGGGTTAGGGCGGGGTAGATGAGTTAGGGTTAGGGCGTGGGTGAGGTGACTGTGCGATAGTGACGGACCTTAGGGTTTGGGTTAAGGTAAGTGGATAGTGGTGTATGTATAGTGTAGTGTAGGGTTAGGTGTAAGAGTTTAGGTGTATGTGTGTGGATTGCTGTTTGTTTGGTGTGCTTGTATTGTGTGTGTTGTGTGTGTGTGTGTGTGTTTTGGAACAGCAAATTTTTTCCGTAGGAAAAAAATCGCTGATGTTCTTCGTGTTTCACTGTTGCAGTCATTACAGTTGGGTTGTCCTGCTGGCAGGCTACCCTCAGTCGGCCTGAATTCCAAAGTCTAGGTCTGGCGTCTGTTGCTGTCGCCTCTTCCCTGAAGTCAGTGCACCAAGGGTATAAAAGATGCAACCAACGCCATTTTCTTCAGCATGTCTTGCAGCGTGGTGCCCGAAGCAAAAGCAGTTCACAAGTGCCGGTCGGCCGACTCTTGAGATTTCCGTGTTCGAATTTCAGATCCGAAGTCTTCACTAAAAAGCTAAGTATCCTGTTGGGGGAAACTTTATTTCTTGCTCTAGACTGATGTCAGAAAAAGTTAATTGTATTTCTTGTGGGAAGCAAATACCTCATAAGGACTTTCATTCTTACTGTATTCCTTGCCTAGGCCCTGACCACGATGTTGCTAGTTGTCTGTTTTGTGCTAGATTTAACCAACGCACTATTAAGCGTCGGTACGATTTTGCGTTTCACTATTTTGGCAGAAAATTTAGCTATACAATGTCGTCTGATAGCCATCCGACAACGGGAATTCACAAGAAACGCAAGGAAAAGGGCCGGCATCCGAGGTCCAAAACCGACTGAGGCTTCTTTTAAGCCAGTCGTTGATTCTCAGTGAGGCTCTTTTGCAGCCCCTGACCGCTACTTTAGACTCGCAGGCCGCTACCGACACCCACGTGGAGTCAACCAGGCCGCAGGAAGCTCAAGGTATTGGACCTTCGGAAACTATTCCCTCAGATGGATCCAGAGCCGCTGAGCAGGCATCGGCTTCTGAGGGTGTTTTCAGACCTACTCAATTATATGTTAAAACGACTTCAGCTACAAAGACTAAAGCACCTTTAAAGACAAAGAAACAAGTACAACAGCCTCATGGACAGACCTCCATGCCTAAAAAACAGATGCTGAAAATGGCCGAAGACCTAATTACTCTGATCATGGGGTTCCCATCCCCCTCCTGATAAGAGGCCTAGGCAAGAGACAGAATATCAGGTTTCCATTTCATCTGATTCCTCTTCTGATCAGGAATACTCTTCCTCAATATGAGGATTCTGATGCTGAAGAATCAATCCCTTCAGCCTCTCCTCCTGAGGGTTATTCTTTTGGGGAAACTTTACATACCATGAGGGAGCATTTCCACTGGGAGATCCAAGATTATTCAGAATCTAAGAAAAGGCTCAGAGACTTCCTTTTACTACCACAACAAAGGCCCCTAGCTATTCCACCTGTGTTGGACATTGTAGATGTATTTTCAGAGTCCAGTCTGACCTCTGACTCCTTACCTTCAGTTCCCGTTAAGCTGGTCAGGTACTACAGGGTTCCTGACTCTCATAAATTCCTGTTCAAAAACCCTGCTGCTGACCCAGAAACTATTTCTCAGGGTCCCAAAGGGGTCAAGGCTTCCACTGCAAAAAAAACCCCTACTCCCTCTGACAGGGATTCTAGGGCACTGGACAGATGGGGAAAAAGATTTACACTTCTGCTACCCTGGCTGTAAGGGCTTTAAATTGCCAGTTTCATATGCTCAGATGTCAACAATATATTATCTCACTGCTTAAACAGAAAATGTTGATAAATTCTGATTTGTGCAGAAAACAAGTGCAAGAATTATTGCATGCAGCTGAATAAGTTGGAAAGCATACTTTGCAATGTGGGTTTGATTCTCTGGAGGCCTCCTGCAAGGCCGCAGTTATGGGTTCTGTCATTAGGAGGCATGCTTGGTTAAAGGAACAAAATCTACCTGATCATGTTAAAGCAAAATTATTAGATGCTGCATTACAGCATGATACTTTTGTTTGGTGTTAAAGCAGAAGAGGTGTTAAAATGGAGGACAAAGCTAAATCTATGCAAACAGTCAAGGATTTCTTACAGGTTCAGCCACCAAGATTTAGCAGACACTGGCCTACAAAGAATTGGTCCTTTCCAGTGTCAGACAGGCCACAAGGAGACAGATACAGACACCCTAGAGGCAGATCCCAGCCCCAAGGTTCGTTCAAGTCTAAACAATGCGGTGCTTCTACCTCCAAAACTGGAGAAGACAAATCACAGCCATACAGGAAACAGTCCCAATGACTTCCCCCTGCCTGCGCCAAGCACTTATCTTCTGGCAGCACCTTTAGGGGAAAACTAGCACTTTTTTCTCAAAATTGGAATATAACCCAGGACAAATGGGTTTTAAACAGTGACACAAGGCTACAAGTTTCACTTCCATACCCTGCCAAGGACAAACGGTTGGCCAGACCTGCCAAAACATCAATTAGCAGAGGCACAAAAACAAGTCTCATCCCTCATGGAATTGAGGGCCATTCAACAAGTACCAGAGCAAGAGCAGGGACAAGGATTTTATTCAAGACTGTTCTTGGTACCCAGAAAGGACAAAGCCTGGAGACCAATACTGAACCTATTTATTCTAAACACATATCTGGATATTCCAAAATTCAAAATGTTGACTCTACAGCAGCTTCTGCCCATGTTGGGCAAGAAGGCTTGGCTTGTGACTTAGATGCATACCTGCATGTCCCAATCAGACAAACATGCAGAAGATGCCTCAGATTCAAAGCTGGCTCAATGCACTACCAATTCTCTGCACTGCCCTTTGGCTTATCTACTGCGCCCAGGGTCTTCACACAGTGCCTGGCACCAGTAATTGCATTCTGCAGACAAGAGGAATACAAATCTATCCTTACTTGGACAACTGCCTCATTCAAGCAGAGAACAAGGACATTCTACTACAGCATCTGGTGTTTGTAAAGAGATTACTACAATACCTAGGGTACAAAGGCAACGAACAGAAATCAAAACTAGTACCCTGTCAAGAGAGATTCCTGGGTGCAAGCTTAAATACAACTGCCCAGATGGCTTATCTCACGCCAGACAAACAAAGGCAACTGACTACCTGTTTCAACCTGTTGGCAACAAAGGCCCAGATGTTCATCGTGCATACAGCTGCAGTCATAACAGATGGGTTCTCCTGCTGTCAGGCAGGTCCTCAGTCGGCCGAATTTCAAAGTCTAGGGCCGGCGTCGGTTGTCGTCGCTTCTTCCCTGACGTCAGTGCGACAGGGGTATAAAAGAACAAGCCGACGCCATTTTCTTCAGTCTTTCTTGCCGCACGGTACCCGAAGCAGAAGCAGTTCACAAGTGCCGGACGGCCAGCTCCTGAGATTACGAAAAATTTGGAACCGAAGTCTTCTTAAAAGCTAAGTACCCTGTTGGGGAAACTTTTTCTTGCCTCAGACCGATGTCAGACAAAGTTAATAATTGTATTTCTTGTGGGAAGCAAATACCGCATAATGATTTCCATTCCCTCTGTATACTTTTAGGCCCAGACCACGACGTCTCAGTCTGTCGCTTTTGTGCTACATTCAACAAACGCACTATTAAGCATCGGGCGGAGTTCGCCCAGCATTATTTTGGGAAAGCATTTAACTATACTATGTCGTCGGATACTCCGACTCCGGTTTTGTCTAAAAAACGCAAAGACAAGGACCGACACTCGAGGTCCGCGGTCTCTACCGACACCACGCCAAAGCCGACTACACGTGGTCCGGTTCTCAGCGAGGCACCTATGCAGCCCCTGATTACCGACGACATCTTTGGCGGTGTCTCCTGTACCCGAGGTCGCAGGCTCCTCGGCCCACACCCTGACTACAGATACCGAAGCTACGCTTGGCGTTTAAACAGAATGTGGACAGGTCCACCTCCACTCAAGGTGTCTTCAGACCTTCCTCTTTCTCCATCAAGGCTTTCACCAAGTCTAAAGCTACCATGCACCCTAAGAGACCAGCTACACAGGGTCCATCTCCAGGCCCCATGCCTAAGAAACAGATGCTTAAAATGGCTGAGGATTTAATTACTCTAATCAGAGGTTCTCGGCCACCTCCGGACAAAAGACCCAGAGTAGAGGAAGATTCCCCCTCCTCTGATCAGGGCTCCATTATTTCAGAGCACTCTGATTATCAGGAACAGTCTTACTCCCCTTTTGAAGACTCTGATGCAGAGGAATCTATTCCTTCTTTATCCCCCTTGAGGATTACTCATTTGGTGAAACTCTACATACCTTAAGGGAACACTTCCACTGGGAAGGCCAGGATTATTCAGACTCCAAGAAAAGGCTCAGGGAATTTCTTTTGTTACCCCAGCACAGGCCTCTGGCTATACCTCCTGCCCTGGACATCCTAGATGTTTACTCAGAGGCCTGCCTTAACCCGGACTCTCTTCCTCCAGCTCCAGTTAAGCCTGACAGGTACTACAGGGTTCCTGACTCACACCAATTTCTATACAAAAGCCATGCTGCTGACCTAGAAACCATCTCACAGGGGCCCAAGGGAGTTAAGGCCTCCATTGCCAAAAACCCATTGCCTTCCGAGAGAGATTCCAGATCCTTAGAAAGGTGGGGAAAGAAGGTATATACCTCGGCTACCTTATCCATGAGGGCCTTAAATGGTCAGTTTCATATGCTAAAATACCAACAGTTTATGTTATCTAAATTTGAAAAGTAAAATGTCACAACCTGAACAACCAGACATGGAGTTGCAGGATTTGATGCATAGTGCAGAACAAGTGGGTAAACCTACCTTACAATGTGGTTTTGATACTCTAGAGGCCTCATGTAGAGCTGCTGTTACAGGATCAGTCTGACGTAGGCATGCCTGGCTCAAGGAACAAGCCTTGCCTGATCATGTCAAAGCTAAATTACTAGACGCCCCTCTTCAAAAGGATGTACTATTTGGGGCAAATGCTGAGCAAGTATTACGAAAAATGGAGGGAAAGGCTAAATCAATGCAAACTGTGAAAGAATTTCTGCAGGTTCAACCCCCACGTTTTAGTAGAAATTGAACTTCCAAAAACTGGTCCTTTCCTGCCACAGACAGACCCCAAAGAGGCAGATACAGGTGCTCGAGGGGCAGAGGACAAACACTAGGCTCGTACAGAGGCAGACAATGGCAAGCTCCTACACAAAGAGGTGGTGAGGACAACTCGCAATCTTTCAGAAAGCAAAACCAATGACTTCCCCTTTGCATGCCAACCAGGTCTCAAATGGCAGCCCCCTTAGGAGGAAAGCTGGCACTATTCTCAAAAAATTGGCATATTGTCACAAAGGACAAATGGATCCTGAACATTATAAACAGAGGCTACAAATTCAATTTTCATACCCTTCCAAAAATGAAAGGCATGCCAAACCTGCCACACAATCAAAGGGCAGAGGCACAAAAGCAAATTTCAGATCTTATAAATATGAAAGCTATTCAAGAGGTACCTACACACGAACAAGGTCAAGGTTTTTATTCCAGGCTATTTCTGGTGCCAAGGAAGGGAAAATATTGGAGACCTATTTTGGATCTTTCCATCCTAAACACATTCCTACTCGTACCAAAATTCAAGGTGCTCACTGTACAGCAACTTCTTCCCATGCTGGGCAAGGAGTCTTGGCTGGTAACACTGGACCTCAAGGAGGCATACCTGCATGTCCCAATCAGACAAAATTGCAGAAGATACCTCAGATTTCTTGCAGATTCAACCCATTATCAATTCTCTGCATTGCCCTTTGGTTTATCTACTGCGCCCAGAGTATTCACGAAATGCCTGACATCAGTAATTGCATACTGCAGACTTCAAGGGATACAAATATACCCTTATTTGGACGACTGCCTGATCCAAGCGGACAGCAAGCACATTCTTCTGAAACATCTGGCTTATGTAATAATGTTATTAAACTCTCTAGGATACACAGTCAACAAAGAGAAATCAAGACTAATACCCTCTCTGAAGATAATTTTCCTGGGTGCTAATTTGGACACAAACACCCAGATGGCCTACCTCATGCCAGAGAAGCAGGGGCAACTAATTCAATATTTCAGAACACTGGCAAATTGCACCAGGCTGACTGCAAGGAAAATCCTGCAGGCTCTGGGATTCATGGCATCTTGCATCTTACTAATCCCATGTGCAAAGCTGCATATGAGAACTACAATGGTACCTAAAAAACATATGGTCTCAACACAGCCACAGTTTGGAAACAATAATACCACTAATTCCATGTCTGCAAAAGGAATTTCTGTGGTGGGCTCAAGCATGCCAAACAAACACAGGTCTTCCATTCAGCAAGCCTCAAGCAAATCAAGTCATCACAACAGACGCCTCGGACTACGCCTGGGGGGGCGCACATGACCGACCGGTGCATTCAGGGCAAATGGACCCAAAAAGAAAAGCACCTTCACATCAATCAAAAAAAAAATGCTAGCAGTGATAAATGCTATTACAGCTTTCAAGGACCTTCTACAACCAGGTCAGCTATTGATAAGAACAGGCAACACCACAGTTATGTGGTACATAAACAAGCAGGAAGGAACACATTCTTATCCCCTATGCAGACTGGCCATGTCACTTTGGAACATGGCCATGGACTTGCAAATGGAACTACAAGCACAGTACTTGCCAGGAAAGGAAAACACGCTGGCAGACAACCTAAGCAGGAATATGACAGATCCACACGAATGGAAGTTGCACCCAAAAGTTTTTACAGAAATAATCCAAGAATGGGGAAGGCCAGACATAGATCTCTTTGCCTCCCACAAAAATCATCAATTGACAAAATTCTGCTCAAGGATCTTCCATCCAAAGGCCTGGAGAGTGGACGCGCTCTCTTTCAGTTGGACATCAATGACAGTTTATGCCTTCCCACCTCTTCCTCTGCTGCCCAAAGTCCTATTGAAGACCAGAGCAGACAGACCAAAGATGATCCTCATTGCTCCGGACTGGCCAAGGCAACACTGGTACCCACTCCTGAGGAGCCTGACTCATTCCCCACCATGGACCCTGCCTCTAATGCCTCTTCTGACTCAGCACAGTTTCAAAACTCTTCACAGTCAGCTGAAAACACTCAATCTAGCCGCATGGAAGATTCCTTAGCATTGCGGCAGGCCCTGCTCTCCAAGGAAGTGCAGGATGTCATTTTGGAGGCCAGAAGGCCATCAACTAGAAAAGCTTACTCTGCAAAATGGAAACTTTTGTGTTTGGAATGAGAAAAAAGGCCAGTGCCCTGGAAAACTTAATTTACCTCAAATACTACAGTATTTAGCTGAACTGCTAAGCAGTGGACTTTCGTTCTCCTCCATCAAAATCCATGCCTCAGCCATTTCTGCAGAATACAACACTGATCCACCTTTATTCTCTCACCCTCTTAAGACAGTTCCTCAGAGGGGCTAAGAATTTAAGACCTCCAAGAAAACAACCAATACCTGCTTGGGATCTTAATTTCATTTTGGAAAAACTGACTTTGCCTCCTTTTGAGCCAGCTGCCTCATCAGATTTACAATATTTGTCCTGGAAAACAGCTTTCCTTCTGGCTATCACTTCAGCTCGTAGGGTTTCAGAACTACAGGCTCTTATGGCTGTCCAGCCTTTTATCATCTTCCATCAGGACAGAGTTTCATTACGTACCAACCCATCCTTTATGCCTAAAGTATCCAGGGTAGCTTTAAATCAGGCCATACATTTACCTACTTTTTATCCTAATCCTCAAAACAAAGGGGAGAGATTACTGCATTCCTTGGACATCCACAGACAACTGAATTATTATTTGGACAGAACAAAACCTTTCAGAAAATCAGAACAGCTTTTTGTGGCCTAGGCGGTAGGAGCTGAAGGAAAGTCAATATCCAAACAGACAATCTCAAAATGGATAGCCCACTGCATACGCTCTTGCTATTCCTTTCATGGCAAAACTGTACCTACAGGCATTATAATTCATTCTACCAGGGCCACAGCCACCTCTGCAGCCTTCCTCAGAGGAGTTCCTACCAAGGATATTTTAGAAGCAGCCACTTGGAGTTCTGTGCATACCTTCTCTAAGCACTACAACCTACCATTATACTCCAAATCTAGAGCAGGCTTTGCCACTGCAGTCTTGCAGGGCATTTTGGCTCCTCCTAGCTCCACCTAGTGCCTACCACCCCTTTCTTAGCTTTGGGATTCTACCCATCTGTTATGACTGCAGCTGTATACACGATGAACATAGTACAGTTATGTACCTACCATAAATGTAGATGTTCGAGTGCCAATACAGCTGCAGTCCAGGTTTCCCTCCCTCCTTCCCCTCTAGGGGTCTTCTTTTATGGTGTATTTGCTTGCAACTACTGGTCTTTGATTATATTGCATTGCATTATTACATAATTTTATGTATTGCCTTCCTTCTGGGGGCACCTGACATCTGGGGCAAGAAAAACTGAAGAAAATGGCGTCGGCTGGTTCTTTTATACCCCTGTCGCACTGACGTCAGGGAAGAAGCGACGACAACAGACGCCGGACCTAGACTTTGGAATTCGGCCGACCGAGGACCCGCCTGATGGCAGGAGAACCCATCTGTTATGACTGCAGCTGTATTAGCACTCTAACATCTACATTTATGGTAGGTACAAAACTGTACTTTATCTGCAAGAAAAATTCTGCTGGCTTTGGGCTTCATGGCATCCTGCATTCTACTAATTCCATATGCAAGACTGCATATGAGGAAACTTCAGTGGTACCTAAAAAGTGTTTGGACTCAACATTGCCACAGCCTGGAAACAATAGACGTTCTTCATGTTTCACTGTTGCAGTCATTACAATTGGGTTATCCTGCTGGCAGTAAAAAAGTTGCACCTCAAAACACGAAGAAAATGTAAAGCGCGGCTAACCGCAACCAGTCCAGAGTCAGTAGATGCTCAAAACAAATCGTTCAATAAAACTATCACTAACTTGATAAAGCCCGGTAATACCGGGCGAAAGCGCTTGTGGCAATTTTTGGTGGAATAAAGTTGTTCGTTGATTTTATTTCGGTGGTGTATTTGTACTCTTCAGACCAAAGAACAAGTGGTATTCTGACAGCATTTTATTGAACGATTTGTTTTGAGCATCTACTGACTCTGGACTGGTTGCGGTTAGCCGCACTTTACATTTTTATCCTGCTGGCAGGCTACCCTCGGCCTGAATTCCAAAGTCTAGGTCCGGTGTTGGTTCCTGTCGCCTCTTCCCTGACGTCAGTGCGCCAGTGGTATAAAAGATGCAGCCAGCGTCATTTTCTTCAGTCTTTGTTGCCGTGCGGTGCCAGAAGCAAAAGCAGTGCGCAAGTGCCGGTCGGCCGACTCCTGAGTTTTTCAAATTCGAAATTCAGAACCGAAGTCTTCTTTAAAGCCAAGTACCCCGTTGGGGAAACTTTTCTTGCTCCAGACCGATGTCAGAAAAAGTTAATAATTGTATTTCTTGTGGGAAGCAAATACCTCATAAGGATTTTCATTCTTACTGTATTCCTTGCCTAGGCCCTGACCATAATGTTGCTAGTTGTCAGTTTTGTGCTAGATTTAACCAACGCACTATTAAGCGTTGGTACGATTTTGCGTTCCATTACTTTGGCAGAAGATTTAATTATATAATGCCGTCGGAACAGCCTACTACCGGAGTTTATAAAAAGTGCAAAGACAAAGAAAAGGACAGGCATCCGGGGTCCAAAACCAAGGCTTCTGCTAGGCCTGTCGCCGGTTCTCAGGTGCTTTCGCAGCCCCTGACGCCCGCTACCTCAGAGCCACAGGCCGCTTCCGACTCCCACGTGGAGCCGACTAGGCTGCTGGAAACTCTAGGTATTGAACACTCTGAAACTATTCCCTCAGATGGGTCCGGAGCCGCTGAGCAGACATCGGCTTCTGAGGGTGTTTTCAGGCCTACACAGTTACATGTGAAACCTACTTCAGCTACAAAGTCAAAGACTAAAGCAGCTCCAAAGACAAAGAAACAAGTACAGCATTCTCCTTGACAGGCCTCCATGCCTAAAAAACAGATGCTTAAAATGGCTGAAAATCTAATTACTTTGATCAGAGGTTCCCATCCCCCTCCTGATAAGAAGGCCTAGGCAAGAGTTAATTACGAATCTTCAGACCAGGTTTCCATTTCCTCTGATTTCCTCCTCTGAACAGGAATATTCTATTCCTCCCTATGAGGATTCTGATGCTGAAGAATCTATCCCTTCAGCCTCTCCTCTTGAGGATTATTCTTTTAGAGAGACATTGCATACCATGAGAGAACATTTCCACTGGGAGAGCCAAGATTACTCAGAATCCAAGAAAAGGCTCAGATATTTCCGTTTATTGCCTCAGCACAGGCCCCTGGCTATTCCACCTGTTTTAGACATTGTAGATGTATTTTCAGAGTCCAGTCCATCTCCAGACACTCTACCACCAGCTCCTGTTAAGCCAGACAGATACTATAGGGTTCCTGATTTCACATAAATTTCTTTATAAAAACCCTGCTGCTGACCCAGAAACCATCTCTCAGGGTCCCAAAGGGGGTCAAGGCTTCTACTGCAGAAAACCCTATCCCCTCTGATAGGGATTCTAGGGCCCTAGACAGATGGGGTAAAAAGATTTATACTTCTGCTACCTAGGCTGTCAGAGCTTTAAATTGCCAATTTCATATGCTTAAATATCAGCAATATATTATGTCATTGCTTAAACAGAAAATGTTAAATACAGAAAGTGTAGACAGTAAAGAAATGCAGGATTTATTGCATGCAACAGAACAAGTTGGAAAGCATACTTTGCAATGTGGTTTTGATTCTCTAGAGGCCTCCTGCAGGGCCGCTGTTACAAGTTCTGTCATTAGGAGGCATGCTTGGTTAAAAGAACAGAATATTCCTGATCATGTTAAAGCAAAACTATTAGATGCTCCATTACAGCATGATACTTTGGTGTTAAAGCAGAATAGGTTTTGAAGAAAATGGAGGACAAAGCTAAATCTATGCAAACGGTCAAGGATTTCTTGCAGGTACAACCTCCCAGATTTAGCAGGAACTGGCCTACAAAGAATTGGTCCTTTCCAGTGTTAGGCCACAGAGGCAGATACAGACGCCCCAGAGGCAGATCACAGCCCCAAGGCTCATACAGGCGTAAACAATGGGGTGCTTCTACCTCCAAGAGCGGAGAGGAAAAATCACAGCCATACAGGAAACAGTCTCAGTGACTTCCCCCTGTCAGCACCAAGCACTTTTCTTTTGACAGCTCCTCTGGGGGGAAAACTAGCACTTTTTTCACAAAATTGGCACATGATCACCCAGGACAAATGGGTCCTAAATATAGTATCACAAGGCTACAGGTTCCACTTCCACACCCTGCCAAGGCCAAACGGTATGCCAGACCTGCCACACAATCAATGGGCAGAGGCACAAAAATAAGTTTCATCCCTCATGGACATGAGGGTCATTCAACAAGTACCAGAGCAAGAGCAGGGACAAGGATTCTATTAAAGGCTGTTCTTAGTACCCAGAAAGGACAAAGCTTGGAGACCAATACTGGACCTGTCTATTATAAACACATACCTGGATATTCCAAAATTCAAAATGTTGACTCTACAGCAGCTTCTGCCTATGTTGGGCAAGAAGACTTGGCTTGTGACTTTAGATCTAAAAGAGGCATACCTGCATGTCCCAATCAGACAAACATGCAGAAGATACCTCAGATTCAAAGCTGGCTCAGTGCGCTACCAATTCTTTGCACTGCCCTTTAGCTTATCTACTGTGCCCTGGGTCTTCACAAAGGGACTGGCACCAGTAATTGCATACTGCAGACTAAGAGGAATACAAATGTATCCTTACTTGGGAGACTGCCTCATTCAAGCAGAGAACAAGGACATTCTACTACAGCATCTGGTGTTTGTAAAAAAGATTACTCCCATGCCTAGGGTACACAGTCAATGAACATAAATCAAAACTAGTACCCTCTCAAGAGATAATATTCCTGGGTGCAAACTCAAATACAACTGCCCAGATGGCTTATCTCATGCCAGACAAAGACAACTGACTACCTATTTCAAACTGTTGGCAACAAAGGCCCAGTTATCTACAAGAAAAATTCTGCAGGCTTTGGGCTTCATGGCATCCTGCATTCTACTAATTCCATATACAAGACTGCATATGAGGAAACTTCAGTGGTACCTAAAAAGTGTATAGACTTAACATTGCCACAGCCTGGAAACAATAGTTACTCTCATTCCCCTGTCTGCAGCAGGAGTTTCAATGGTGGGCAAAGGCCTGTCACCAGAACAAGGGGCAGCCATTCACTCTACCCCCAGCCACACAGACATTAACAACGGATGCATCTGATTATGCCTGGGGAGCCTACATGGCAGCAAGATGTATTCAAGGCACATGGTCCGCAAACCAAATGCATCTACATATCAATCAAAAAGAGATGCTAGCTGTTCAAAATGCCCTGACAGCCTTCAAGGACCTACTTCATCCGGGACAAGTACTGATAAAGACAGACAATACCACGGTCATGTGGTACATAAACAAGCAGGGAGGCACTCATTCTTACCCCCTTTGCAGACTAGCCATGACTTTGTGGGACACAGCATTGACTTACTGAGTACATCTGCAGGCACAGTTCCTGCCAGGAAAAATAAATACTCTGGCAGACAAACTAAGCAGAAACCTCATGGATCCCCACGAGTGGAAATTGGATCCACAAGTCTTCAGCATGGTAACAAGGAAATGGGGATGCCCGGACATAGATCTATTTGCCTCTCCTCACAACTGCCAACTAATGAGATTTTGCACAAGGACTTATCACGGACAAGCATGGAAAGTGGATGCCCTATCTTTCAGCTGGAAAAACTTAACAGTATATGCCTTTCCTCTTCTGCCTCTCCTCCACAAGGTACTCCTAAAGGTCAGACAGGAGAAGCCAAAAATGGTACTGATTGCCCCAGACTGGCCACGCCAGTACTGGTATCCAATCCTAAGGAACTTGTCTCAATGCCCAGCCTGGACCTTACCTCAAGTGCCTCATTTACTGTCCCAGCAGAACAGTCAGATCCTGCACAGCCAAATCAAGACCTTAAATCTGGCAGCATGGTGGATAATGTAGTCATACAAAACGCACCTCTCACTAAAGCGGTGATGGATGTCATTTTGGAGGCCAGGAGGCCTAGTACTAGAAAATCCTATGCTGGAAAATGGAAGAGATTCTGTGCTTGGAACCAGGCACTAGGAATTGACACAGCTGTATCAAACATTCTTCAGATTTTGCAATACTTGACTGAGATGCTGGACACAGGCCTATCTTTTTCATATATAAAAAATTCATGCCTCTGCCATTTCAGCTCATTACAGTACAGAGCCACCAATCTTTTCTCATCCTTTATTAAGGCAGTACCTCAGAGGGACCAAAAATTTAAGGCCTCCAAGGAGATCACCAATACCTACATGGGACCTCAATTATGTCTTGGAAAAACTCACCCTGCCTCCTTTCGAGCCAGCCGCTACAGCTGATATAAAGTTTTTATTATGGAAAACATCTCTGCTCCTAGCAATAACTTCTGCAAGACGAGTCTCAGAGCTACAAGTCACTCATGGCTGTGGAACCTTTTATCATTTTTCATCCAGACAGGGTTTCTCTGAGGACAAACCCGACATTTATGCCTAAGGTAGTGGCCAGTGTGGGCCTTAACCAAACTATTCATCTGCCTTCCTTTTATCCAAACCCACAGAATAAGGGGGGAAATAATTCTGCATTCTTTGGATATACACAGACAGCTACGCTTCTATTTGAACAGAACCAAATCTTTCAGAAAGATAGAGCAATTGCTAGTGGCATATGCTGCAGGACCACAAGGAAAAGCAATCTCAAAGCAGACTATTTCAAAGTGGATAGGCCACTGCATTTGTTTCTGCTATTCACAACATGGCAAGCCATTACCTAAAGGGCAGTAGGCCACATTCAACCAGAACAGCAGCCACTTCCGCAGCCTTCCTCAGGGGAGTACCAACCAAAGACATTTTAGAGGCTGCCACTTTGAGTTCAGTGCACACCTTCACCAAGCACTATCACTTACCACTCTACTCTAAATCCAGGGCAGGCTTTGCCACTGCAATTCTGCAGGGCCTTCTAGCCGCTCCTAATGCTATTTAGCTCCAGCTTCCCAACCTTAACTTTGGGATTCAACCCAATTGTAATGACTGCAACAGTGAAACATGAAGAACATAGTACAGTTGTGTACACTTACCATAGAGAGTGTATTCACTGTTGCAGTCTAGGTTACCCACCCGCCATCCCCCTTTTTCTTTAATGGAACTCAACTGTACTTCTCTATTCTATATAACCTATGTGGTATATTTGCTTGTAGATGAAGGCATAACATATATTTTGGTGCATGCATGTTTGACATAATTTTAGCTTACCCTTTTGGGGGGCACCTGACATCTGGGGCAAGAAAAACTGAAGAAAATGGTGTCTGCTGCATCTTTTATACCCCTGGCACACTGACGTCCAAGAAGATGCAACAGTAACCGATGCCAGACCTAGACTTTGGAATTCAGGTCGACTGAGGGTAGCCTGCCAGCAGGATAACCCAATTGTAATGACTGCAACAGTGAATACACTCGAACATGTGCATTTATGGTAAGTGTACATAACCGTACTTTCTGTATGTTCGCTGTTTTAAATATTCGATTAATAGGGTTTGATATTAGAACACTCGAAATTTTTAAGTTCGGTGTTCTAATATAGACCCAAATATTTGGGGTTCCCGCCTTATGGGCTGATCTTTACTGGACGGCTTCATCAGGCCCTTTGAAAACCAGTGCTGATGTTCTTGTTTCACTGTTGCTGTCATCACATTTGGGTTATCATCTGCCTGCAGATAGGCCTCAGCTGGCCTGAATACCAGAGTCTCCGATTTCTGCATCGGATAATGTCTCTTCTTCCATGACGTCAGGTCGTCAGGGGTATAAAACATGCAGCCAATGCCATTGCATCAGTCTTTCTTGCTGCGCGGTGCCTGAAGCAGAAGCAGCTTGCAGTTGCCGGTCGGCCGACTCCGGAAATTTTCATTTTTGAGTTTCAGAACCGAAGTCTTCAAAAAAAGCTAACTACCCCGTTGGGGATCCTTTTTCTTGCGCTTAACTGATGTCACTAAAAGTTAACAATTGTATTAGCTGTGGAAAGCAAATACCTCAAAGATTTTCATTTGTGCTGCATTCCTTGCTTAGGCACAGACCACGACGTCCTTCGTTGTCAGTTTTTTGCCTTGTTCAACCCCCAAACTATTCGTCATCTGTCTATATTTGCAGCAAATTATTTTGGTACTCTGTTTAACTATTCAGAAATGGCTTCGGTAAGCCATTCCAACTACCGATATTCCGAAAAAACGTAAGGATAAACCAGAGACAGACTGCATAGGTCCAAAACTGCTGACAACGCTTAAGTTAAGCTAGTCGTCAGTCTGCCGGTTTCGCAGCCCCTGATACCCGCTACTTCAGATTCGCAGGCCTCTACTGAGACCCATTTGGAATCCAGTATGCTGCAAGATGCTTCTTCGACTATGGAAACTGTGGATGTGTCTACCTTGGATGGGTCCGGAGCTGCTGTGCTAGCACCGGCTTCTGGGGGTGTATTCAGGCCTACAGACTTGCATTTTAAACAGATGCCATCTGCTTCATCCAGGCCTAAAACTCAACCCACGCCTAGAAAACCGACGTCCAAACTGCATGGTCAGGCCCATATGCCTAAAACAAAAAACAAAAAAACCCGCTTAGAATGGCTGAATACCTTATTACCTTAATTGGGGGAAACCAGCCTTCCCCCTCTAAGAGACCTAGAACTGATTTTCCTTCTGATTCTTCTGATCAGGAATCTGATATTTCTGTTTCTTCTGATTACCAGGATTTGCCCCCTATCTACCTAGGAGGATTATGATGCAGAGGATTCCATTCCCTCTGCTTCCCCTCCCAGAAGGTTTCTCATTTGGTGAAACCTTGCACACTCTTAGGGAGCATTTCCGCTGGGAAAGCCAGGATTACTCTGACTCCCAAAAGAGGCTTAGGGAATTCTTACTCCTCCCTCAGCATAGGCCTTTAGCTACCCCTCCTGTTCTGGACATTGTATATGATGCTTTTTTGGAATCTAGCATTTCCCCAGACACTTTACCTCCAGCTCCCAGAAAACCTGACCGGTATTAGAGTACCTGACTCTCACAAATTCCTCTTCAAGAATCTTACTGCGGATCCAGAGACCATTTCCCAAGGACCAAAGGGCATTAAGGCTACTGCTGCCAAAAACCCTACCCCTTCTGATAGAGATTCTAGAGCCTTGGACAGATGGGGCAAGAAGGTATATACTTCTGCTACTTTGGCCATTAGGGCTTTAAATTGCCAGTTCCATACATTAAAGTACCAGCAGCATATTATGGGACTGCTTAAACAGAAAATGATGATGATTCCTGACTGTGCTGAACACAAAGAATTACAGGATTTAATGCATTCTGCAGAACAAGTTGGTAAACATACTTTGCAATGTGGTTTTGACTGGAAACATCTTGCAGGGCTGCTGTCACTGGGTCTGTACTTAGAAGGCATGATTGGCTTAAGGAGCAAAACTTGCCAGATCATGTTAAAGCTAATTTACTGGATGCTCCCTTAAACCAAGACCGCCTGTTTGGCAACAAAGCAGAAGTCGTCTTCAAAAAGATGGAGGAAAAAGCTAAATCTATGCAAACTGCTAAAGATTTCCTGCAAGTACAGTCTCAGATTTAATAGGCATTGGCCTTCAAAGAATTTGTCCTTTCCAGCCTCTTCCAGGCCACCTCATCCAAACCCAGGAATGGCAGACCATCTAGGTTACAGTCTCAGGCTATGCACAGGCCTAAGCAGTGGGTGGCTCACACTTCCAAAGCAGGGAGTAGTAAGTCACCCCCCTACGGAAAAATGGCACAATGACTTGACCTTAACCCTTCCAAGCCCTGCTCAACTACCTGCTCCCTTAGGAGGAAAGCTCAACCTGCATGCAGAAAACTGGGAACTCATTACCCAGGACAAATGGGTTTTGAATATAGTTTCCCAAGGATACAGATTCCACTTCCACACCCTACCATCCCCAAACAGTTGGCCAGACCTGCCCCCAAATCAGTGGGCAGAGGCTTAACAGCAGGTTCTCTATCTTGAGCTACCAAGTACACCTACAAGTATCAGGGCTGTCCAACCTGTCCCAACAGAAGAAAGGGAACAAGGTTTTTATTCAAGACTTTTCCTGGTACCCAGAAAAGACAGCTCCTGGCATCCTGTCCTGGACCTCTCTATTCTAAACACTTTTTTGGTAATCTCAAACTTCAAGATGCTAAGACTTCAACAGCTGCTTCCTATGATAGGCAAAGATTTCTGGTTGGCAACCTTAGACTTAAAGGAAGCTTACCTGCACATTCCAATAAGGGAATCTTGCAGGAAATACCTACGCTTTAGGGCAGGCTCCATGCACTTTCAGCTCTCTGCACTTCCCTTTGGCTTATCTACTTCGCCCAGTGTATTCACAAAGTGTCTAGCTCCAGCCATTGCATTTTGCAGGCAGAGAAATATTCAAATATACCCATACTTGGACGATTGTCTGATTCGGGCAGAAAGCCAGGAATTGCTAGCAAGACATCTGGCATTTGTAAAGGAACTTCGAAACTCACTGGGGTACACCATAAATGAAAATAAATCTCACCTAGTACCCTGCCAACAAATTGTATTCCTGGGAGTAAGCTTGAACACAATTTCCCAGATGGCTTTCCTCACTCCAGAGAAACAAGTTTATTTAACAACTTACTTCAAACTACTGGCCACAAAGACCCAGCTATCTGCAAGGAAAATTCTGAAAGCCCTTGGGTTCATGGCCTGTTGCATTCTCCTAAGTCCATATGCAAGACTGCATATGAGTAAACTGCAATGGTATCTAAAATGCCTATGGTGTCAACATTCTCAGGACCTGGAATCAATGATTTCTATCATTACTTGTATAAAGACAGAGTTCCTTTGGGCAGAGGCCTGCTACCACAACAAGGGTCTCCCTTTCACTCTACCCCCTGCCGCCCACACCCTAACAGATGCATCAGACTATGCATGGGGTGCTCACTTGGCAGGGCAGTGCATTTAGGGCAAATGGAACCCGAGACAGATGCACCTGCATATCAACCAAAAAGAAATGTTAGCTGTACAGAATTCCCTGGCAGCCTTCAAGGACCACATTCTTTCAGGACAATTATTGGTAAAGACAGACAACACCACAGTTATGTGGTACATAAGCAAGCAGGGGGGGCCCACTCGTACACTCTGCAGACTAGCCATGGTTCTGTGGGACACAGCCTTGAGCTACCAAGTACACTTACAAGTTCAATTCCTGCCAGGCAAGCTAAATCATTGGCAGACCTAAACAGAAATCTCATGGACCCACACAAATGGAAACTGGAACCAAAAATATTCAATCTCTTAAGGAACAAGTGGGGGACCCCAGAGATGGACCTGTTTGCCTCCCCTCAAAACTACCAATTGGACAAATTCTGCACCAGGACTTCCTACAGTCAAGCTTGGAAAGTGGATGCCCTGTCCTTTACCTGGGAAAGCCTCTCAGTTTATGCCTTCCCCCTCTGCCTCTCCTCTTGAAGGTTCTGCTAAAGATCAAACAGGACAAACCAAGGGCAATACTGATTGCACCAGACTGGCCACGCCAGCACTGGTACCCCCTCATGTGCAGTATGACACTGCTGGGAACCATGGCACCTGCCTCAGACCCCCTTCCCTGCTGTCCGAGCAGGCGGGCCAGATTCTGCACCCTGAGCTTCAAATCCTGAACCTTGCAGCCTGGCTAATTCCTTGAGCTCTCCAATAGCATTCCTCAGTAAGCAGGTGCTAGATGTCATTCTAGAGTCAAGGAGGCCTAGTACTAGAAAATCCTATGCAGAAAAGTGGAAAAGATACTGTTCCTGGAGCCAGACTCGGGGGATGGGCACAATGGTGCCCAGCTTACCTTATATTCTTCAGTACTTAACAGAAATGCTCCACAAGGGCCTATCCTTCTCGTCTATTAACATTCATGCCGCTGCAATTTCTGCACATTATAATACTGAACTACCCTTCTCTCACCCTCTGCTAAAGCAATTCCTCAGAGGGACCAAAAATTTAAGACCCCCCAGGAGAGTTCGTACTCTAGCCTGGGACCTTAACTTTGTATTGGAAAAATTCGCTATCCCTCCTTTTGAACCAGCCGCAACTGCAGAGTTGAAATTCCTTTCTTGGAAAACAGCCTTCCTTCTAGCCATCACTTCAGCAAGAAGAGTAGCTGAATTGCAGGCTCTCATGGCCGTGGAGCCCTTCATTATCTTCCATGCAGTTAGGGTTTCCCTCAGGACCAATCCTTCCTTTATGTCCAAGGTGGTGTCTAATGTGGCCCTTAATCAGTCCATTCATTTGCCTACCTTTTTCCCGAATCCACAAAACAAAGGAGAACGAATACTGCACTGTCTGGATGTGCATAGATAACTTAGATTTTATTTGGACAGGACTAAGCCTCTCAGAAAATCTGAACAGCTGCCAGTTAGCTTTGATGCAAGGGCAGAAGGGCAGGCCATTTCAAAGCAAACCATTTCTAAGTGGATAGCCCATTGCATTCATTTCTGCTATAAGCACCATGGAAAACCTACCCCCACAGGGGATAAGATCACATTCCACCAGGGCTGCATCTCCCTGTGCAGCCTTTCTCAGAGGTGACCCTACCAGGGACATCCTAGATGCTGCTACCTGGAGCTCTGTACATACCTTCACCAAGCATTAACATATGCCTATTTTTTCTAAATCCAGAGTTGGTTTTGCCACTGTAGTCTTGCAGGGCTTAATAGCTGGCCCTAATGCTCTCTAACGTCCACCTCCCTTACTTAGCTTTGGGAAACACGAAGAACATAGTACAGTTGTGTACACTTACCATAAATGTAGATGTTAGAGTGTATTCACCGTTGCAGTCCAGGTTACTCTCCCTCCAACCCCCTGACTTTTGGCTCTACCTTTCCTTCTTGTTTGGTGTATTTAAGCTTTCTGGTGTATTTGCTTTTTGTTGGAGGGGGTACCATAACATATAATTGCTTCCCATTGTGGGGGAGCACCTGACATCTGGGGCAAGAAAAACTGATGTAATGGCTTTGGCTGCATGTTTTTATACCTCTGACGACCTGACGTCATGGAAGAAGAAAGAGCATCCGACACAGGAATCCAAGACTCTTATTCAGGCCGTCTGAGGGCTACTAGCAGACCGATAACCCAAATGTGATGACTGCAACAGTGAATACACTCTTAACATTTACATTTATGATAAGTGTACACAACTGTACTGTCTTGCACCAGTGTCCCATTGGTCCTTTGTTTATTGTGTGTTGTAAATGGCTTGTATTGCTAGGAGTTGTGCTCAGTTCTTGCTTGTCAGTCTCAGTTTGGAGTACTGCTGGAATTCAATGTGGGACAGAAATCCTTTGTTGCATTTGTTTTTCTTTGAAGATCTTCAGTTTTTTTAATCCTCCTGCCTCGTTTTATTTGTTCATTCCATATTGCTGGTTGGGCCATAACTTGTTTACCTGTCAGGAATACTTTGAGGTTTTTCACACTGCTGTCTCCTCTGCACACACTCAGCAAAACATTGGGTGAGGGAGCATGCAGTGGGCTGAAAACAAGTGTGTCCCCTCACTTCCACCAGGAGTGTTTCATGGAATGCAGGCCTTCTCATCTCCTTAAAGCACAAGTGGTGGATCCTTTGGTCTCTACTCAGGAGAATTGCACCATTTTGTGTGTCCTCCAAGTGCACGCCTTCCTCACCACTCCCTGAAAGATGAGTAGGCCACACCAACTACTCTCATTCACCCATTCTGGGGCTGCTGATATAACCATGGTTGCCTAGGTCAAAAACAAGACTCAATTCCTCTGCACCATGGAGGCAATCGGTCTGTTGCAGTTACTTTCAAAGGTTAAAGAATGTAAAAAGAAAAGGAGCTCCTTTCTCCAAGATGTCTACTGGTGAGTAGATCTTCCACATGTCAGTACTCTCCTCCTCAGGATTTAGAAAGGAGACTTCTTTCAGTGTTCTTGTTGCCCATCAGATTTTTTTTTCTTCATTTAACCAGTGTGGAATCTTTTTCTGAAAAGAAAGAGAATGAGACTAATTTGGAGGAGGCCCGTCCAATTATAATTCCCATAAATAAGGGATTATACTACATTTATGTCTGTAATTAATATAATCCTTCACTTATCTTAACTAAATTAATATCTGCTTTTAAAACATCCTTAATAGTTGTAGACTGTCCAGATTGGTTTTAAGTTTTGGCACAGCACTGAGACAACCCTTGTAAGAGTTGATCTCCTTGTAGTACGAGATGAGACACACTATCTTTTTTTTCTTTTCAATTTATCCTTTGCATTTCACATAGTGGGCCATGATGTCTTACAGCATGACTCACTATTATGGCATTTAAGGTGCTGCATATCAGTGTTTTGTCTCATCTCATTGGTTTTACTCTGTGGGATTGTCAAGAGTTAACCTCTTCCTGTCTTCTGATGTCATTATTACCATCCACATACTCCCACTTGGAGATCTTCTATGGGGGAATGCTAGTCTGTCAATCCAGGGGGGCCTTTTTAAAGCTTAGCCATGCTTTCCTGTAAAATTTTAAAGATAATTGTTCCCGATGATTTTGTGGTGGTATCTATACTTGGGCATGGGTGGCTAAGCCTTTACAAGCTTCCTTTCTTTAATAGACCAGGTGTATATTTATGGTTCCCCAACCACTGCACCAAGTTAGCTTGAATATGTGCAGGATGAACTCTGCTCCACCTGGATTGAAAGCCTGCTCCAGGGAATTGAAGGGGCCTCAGAGAAATACCTGCCCTTCCAGTATGTCCAGTTTATATTGCACAGAAGGTTTAGGTCTCTAGTTATATGGATGTGCAACAGGTGCATTATGACTGGATCAGAGCATGCTTTGTAGGCCAGGCATAGGTCACCTCTCAGCAGCTTATAGGAGACCGGATATAAAGGCAGGGATTTGAGACAGCCCATATAGGACTTGTTTTCCACACCATGTATTTGTGAGGAATATCTGTGGATACTCCATTTGTTGCATATGCTTGTCCAGGTACAATACTGAAGGAGGCATTCCACTCAATGATTTGTCTTCTGTTGTACTCTGCTGTCGTAATAAGTTTGGATCTAAATGCCATACCCCTGGTTATAAGTTGTACAACAGAATGATTTCCTCACTCCAGTATAAAAACATGATGGTTAAATGCCAAATAACTGTCTACATGTGGTCACAAATCCCTGACTGCAGTCAACCCTTGGGGATGTATTGTCAATGTAGTAGTTTGCCGAAGGTTGTCTTCTTTTCAATGGATACTATTATGTACTTTTTGGTATTGTTTTAAACCATGACTCTCTCACCATTTACTTGTCTGTGTCTTGGGTGGGATTCAGTGACTGCACCCTTGATATTAGCCTTGACCTCACAGATGTAAATTGCAAACAGGAGTGGCCCCAGCACTGAATCCTGTGGCACCTCACTAGCAGCCACCCTTGTTGTGGAGGAAAGCTTCCCTGTACCATCTTCTTGGGACCCGATTGTAAACTAGTTTGCTATTGGGTGAGTGATGCAGGAGTTTATACCTAGTTTAATGAGCTTTTCTACAATACCAGAATTTGATATTGTGTAATGCCTTATGCCAGGTTGAGGAAGGCAGTATGCACAATTTTGCCCTTGTATTTTGCTTTGGTAAAGAATACCTCCAGTTTGACTAGGCAAGATCTTCCCTTGACAAACCTGAACTGATGTGATCCAGTGTTTGTAGGTTACCTGTGTTGGCATTTAGGATATCCATGATTATTTTCTCCAAAGCTTTGCATATCAGGCTAGACAGACTTGTGGGTAGATAATTCCCCAGGTCAGTGGACAGCCTGTCCTCATGCAGAGGGATAACAGTTGCAGTTGTCAGTTCATTTAGCACCAAGCCTGCTTGGAGCCTATGGCTAAATAGTGTTTCTAGTGGTCTTGATAGTTTATTTGTCATACTGTTAAGGAAGCATCCTAGAATATTATTGGGATCCATCAATGCAGTGTTCATGGTCTTTGAGGGCACCTGCTCTCAAGTGGTACATGGAAATTATGGGTGTGGGTGTTTTCTGAGGGGCATCTGTTGGGGAGATGTGCGTAAAATTGGAGATGTCCTTCAAGAATGCAACTGCAGTCATAACATATGGGTTGTCCTGCCTCAGGCAGCCCTCGGTCGGCCGGATTCCAAAGTCTGGGTCCGGCGTCGGCTGGTGACGCCTCCTCTCTGACGTCAGAACAGCTGGAGTATAAAGGCATCGGCCAACGCCATCTTCTTCAGTCTTTCTTGCCGCACAGTGCCCGAAGCAGAAGCAGTTCGCAAGTGCCGGTCGGTCAGCTCCTGTGTTTTCAGTACCGAAGTCATCTAAAAGCTAAGTACCCCATTGGGGAACATTTTTTCTTGCCTCAGCCGATGTCAGAACAAATTGAGAAAGTTAATAATTGTTTGTCTTGTGGTAAACAAATACCTCATAAGGACTTCCATTCTTATTGCCTTCCTTGCCTGGGCCCAGACCACGACGTCTCGGCCTGTACTGCCTGTGCTTGCTTTAATAAGCGCACTCTCAGGCGCCGGACAGAATTTGCCGAAGACTTTTTCGTCGATTCTTTCGCTTATATCATGCCGTCGGATCAACCGACAACTCAGTCTTCCAAAAAAACGAAAGGACCGGGACCGACATCCTCGGCCCGCGTCCTCCACTGCTACTCCTAAACCCTCCGCGAGTGCTTCGGTCCCTTCGGAAGCGGTAATTCAACCGCTCCAGGCCGACGACACAGCGTTAACTCGTTCTTCGGTCTCGGAGTCTACACCGGTGCCGGTTGTTGACTTTCCTCCAGAAACCGAGGTTCTGGATCTACCCGACACCATTCCTATGGACAAGGTTACTCCTGCACGTGGGGCATCCAGGCCTCCTGTTTCCATGTCCATCAAGGCCTTTGCACGTGCTAAGGCCACCAGCCAGGCCAAGGCCCATCCTAAACCTACTGCCCAGGCCCCTTCTGATAAACAGATCATGTCTCTTGCTGCAGATCTTATTTCTGTTATCAGGGGGTCTCAGCCTCATCCAGACAGAGGTTCTCAACCGCCTGCAGAGAAAAGGCCCAGAACTGAGCAGGCCGACAACCTCTCTTCAGATGAAGCCTCTGGGGATTCTGAGCATTCAGATACCCAAGAAGAATCCTTCCAGGCCTATGAGGACTCTGATGCTGAGGAATCAGTTCCCTCTGCCTCTCCTCCAGAGAAGTTTTCGTTCGGTGAAGTCCTACAGTCTATGAGGGAGCATTTTAAATGGCAGGGTCAGGAATTCTCTGATTCCAGGAAAAGGCTACGTACCTTCCTCAAGCTTCCCCAGCACAGACCTTTAGCTATCCCTCCAGTTATGGATGTCCTGGATGATGTTTTCTCCGACTCCAGTGCTAACCCTGATTCTCTCCCTCCTGCCCCTGTCAAGCCAGACAGATATTATAGGGTCCCTGACACCCACAAGCATCTCTTTAAGGCCCATTCTGTGGATCTAGAAACTATTTCACAGGGCCCCAAGGGAATGGCTACTTCCACAGCCAAGAATCCACTGCCAAGCGGATAGGGAAGCTAGGTCCCTGGAGAGATGGGGTAAAAAAGTTTATACCTCTACTACCCTGGCCATGAGGTCACTTAACTGCCTTTTTCATATGTTTCAGTACCAGGATTTTTTACTGGATGACTTACAGAAAAAGCTAGCCTCCCCTGAGCCTATTTATAGAAAGGCATTGCAGGATCTAGTATATAACACTCAGCAGGTTAGCAATCATTTTCTTCAGTGTGGTTATGATGCATTGGAGGCTTCATGTAGGGCAGCTATGACTGGGGCTGTTATACGTAGACATGCTTGGTTAAAAGAACAGCCACTGCCAGACAATGTTAAAGTTACTTGATGCACCTCTGGAAAAACAGAAGCTTTTTGGTGCTAATGCACAAGATGTGTTGAAGTCCATTGAGGAAAAAGCTAAATCAGTGCAGACAGTCAAAGATTTCCTCCAGGTTCAGCCACCCAGATTCAGCAGGAATTGGCCTTCAAAGAATTGGTCCTTTCCAGACACTGACAAGTTTCAAAGGGGAAAAAAACAGGCGTGCCCGAGGTAGAGGGCAATACCGAGGCTCCTACAGAGGCCGCCAATGGCAACCACCAAATCAAAGAAGTGGCGCAGGCAGTCCAGCTGCACCACAAGGACAACCACAATGACCGCCTACAAAGGCTCAAAGAGAAGCACCTTTGGGTGGAAAATTATCCTTATTCTCAAAAAACTGGCATATCTTAACCAAGGACAACTGGATTCTGGATTTAATAGTGAAAGGTTACAGATTCCACTTCCATACTTTACCAATAAGACAAGGCATGCCAAACCTGCCACTTCATCAAAGGGCAGAGGCACTCATTCAAGTTTCAAAGCTGTTAACTATAAATGCAATAGAAAAGGTCCCTCCACAGGAACAAGGCCAGGGATTTTATTCAAGACTGTTCCTTGTTCCAAGAAGGGAAAACAAATGGAGACCTATACTGGACTTGTCTACTCTAAATACTTATCTCATTGTGCCAAAGTTCAAAATGCGGACGTTGCAGCAACTCCTTCCCATGCTGGGCAAGGGGTCTTGGCTGGTCACTCTGGACCTCAAGGAGGCATACCTGCATGTCCCAATCAGACAAATCTGCAGAAGATACCTCAGATTTCTTGCAGGGACAGAGCATTATCAATTCTCAGCATTGCCGTTTGGCTTATCTACTGCGCCCAGAGTGTTCACGAAATGCCTGGCATCAGTAGTGGCACACTGCAGACTCCAGGGGATTCAAATATACCCCTACCTGGACGACTGCCTCATACAAGCAGACAACAAGCAAACCTTGATAGCAAACTTGGACTATGTCATTCAATTACTACAGTCCTTGGGATACACAGTCAACATTCAGAAATCAAGACTACTGCCATCCCAACAGATTTTTTTCCTAGGAGCCAAACTGGACACAAAAACACAGATGGCTTATCTCACAGAGGAAAAACAACAGCAGTTACCAGAGTACTTCAAAGGCCTAGCAAAGCTCTCCCAGCTGACTGTAAGGAAAATCCTGCAGGCCATGGGGTTCATGGCATCTTGCATTCTTCTGATACCTTTGGCAAGACTTCATATGAGAAAGCTGCAATGGTACTTAAAAAGCTTATGGTCCCAACACAGCCAAAGCCTAGAGGACGTAATCCCAATCATTCCATGTCTGCAAAGAGAATTTTTGTGGTGGGCTCAAGCAAGTCAGTTGAACAAAGGCATGTCTTTCAACAAACCTCAAGCAGGTCAAATGATTACAACGGATGCCTCAGACCATGGATGGGGGGCGCACATGGAGGGCAGATGCATTCAAGGTCAATGGACACCAAGGGAAAGGCATCTGCACATAAACCAAAAAGATGTTGGCAGTGATACATGCAATCGAGACTTTCAAAAAATCACTTCAACAAGGACATTTGCTAATAAGGACAGACAACACCACGGTTATGTGGTATATAAACAAGCAGGGAGGCACTCATTCTTATCCCCTCTGCAGACTAACAATGATCCTCTGGGAAAAATCCCTAAGTTTGAAGATACATTTGCAATCCCAGTTTGTGCCAGGCAAGGACAATGTACTGGCAGACAAGCTGAGCAGACATTTCTTGGATCCACACGAATGGATGCTGCATCCTCACATTTTCTCACAAATAAGGACATGGGGAAGACTGGACATAGATCTCTTTGCTTCTCACATGAATCATCACCTGGAAAAGTTCTGTACAAGGACCCACCTCTAGCCTGGAAAACGGATGCTCTCTCCTTCAGCTGGAAGTCCCTAACAATTTATGCATTCCCTCCTCTACCACTGTTGACCAAGGTGATACTGAAGATCAAAGCAGAACAACCAACAGGCATTTTGATTGCTCCAGACTGGCCAAGGCAGCACTGGTACCCATTGCTGTTGAGCATAACTCGGACCAAACCGTGGCCTCTGCCCCTATGGCCTCTGCTTCTAACACAACACGATTACAGGACGGTTCATCAAAACCTGAAAACATTGCATCTGACAGCCTGGAGGTTACCATAACTCCTTCCGATATCTCTCTTTCCAAAAAAGTTCAAGAGATCTTACTGGAAGCACGCAGACCTTCCACCAGAAAAAACTATTCAGCCAAGTGGAAGAGATTCATCATCTGGAATGCTAGCAGGGGTCAGGATACAACAGTACTGAGTATACCTCAGATATTGGAATACTTGGCAGAAATGTTTCATACTGATCTCTCATATTCTTCCATAAAGATTCATGCCTCAGCAATCTCAGCAAAATACAATTGTGATCCACCTGTGTTTTCACATCCTTTGCTAAGACAGTTCCTAAGGGGGATAAAGAATATCAAACCTCCCAGGAAACTGCCAGTACCTGCATGGGACCTCAACTTCGTCTTGGAAAAATTAACTCTTCCTCCTTTTGAACCAGCAGCAACTTCAGAAATGCAAGTTCTCTCATGGAAAACGGTTTTCCTATTGGCAATCACATCAGCAAGAAGAGTCTCGGAGATACAGGCACTTATGGCAGTACCTCATTTTCTCATTTTTCATCAGGACAGAGTCTCTCTAAGAACCAATCCTTCATTCATGCCAAAAGTAATTTCAAAGGTGTCTCTAAATCAAGCCATTCACCTGCCTACTTTCTTTCCCAATCCTCAAAGCAGGGGGGAAGCACTGCTGCATACTTTGGACATGCACAGGCAACTACGCTACTACGTGGACAGAACTAAGGCCACCAGAAAGTCTGACCAACTGTTTGTAGCCTATGCTGCTGGAGTACAAGGAAAAGCAATCTCCAAACAATTTCCAAATGGATTGGACACTGCATCAGATTCTGCTATTCCTTCCACGGAAAAGGTGTGCCAGCCAATATTAAGCCACACTCCACCAGAGCTATAGCCACATCTACAGCTTTCCTAAGAGGAGTGGCTACAAAGGACATTCTAGAGGCTGCTACATGGAGCTCCGTGCATACATTTACCAAGCACTACAACCTGCCTTTATACTCCAGATCCCGAGCAGGCTTTGCTTCGGCAGTCCTGCAGGGGATTTTAGCTACACCATCACTTTCTTAGTTCCAACCGCCCCCAGCTTGGCTATGGTATTCAACCCATATGTTATGACTGCAGTTGCATTCTTGAAGGACATAGTACAGTTTTGTACCTACCATAAATGTAGATGTCCGATAGATATGCAACTGCAGTCGGATTCTCCCACCCTCCTACCCCTCTGCATCCTTCTTTATGGGTCCACTACCCCTACTCCTATTAGCTGGGGTATCTCTATGGTGTATCTGTTTATTACTGTTGTGCATGTCTGGAATTCTTTATCCATTCACCAAATTTAGCCTTCCTACGAGGGCACCTGGCATCTGGGGCAAGAAACACTGAAGAAGATGGCATCGGCCGATGCCTTTATACTCCAGCCGTTCTGACGTCGGAGAGGAGGCGACACCAGCCGACGCCGGACCCAGACTTTGGAATCCGGCCGACCGAGGGCTGCCTGAGGCAGGACAACCCATATGTTGTGACTGCAGTTGCATATCTATCGGACATCTACATTTATGGTAGGTACAAAACTGTACTTTAAATTCCTCCGTCAGGAGGTTTGTTATATCTTCCAGCTCCATTTTGGAGGCAACATGTAGTTAACTTTGTACATTGCTGTGCATTGCTTTTGAGGTCACAGACATAACTGAAGAAAGCTTTGAGCATCTTTAGCTCAAATTTGGCCTTGATGGACTTTATTAGCCCCCTGAGTTGCTTGTTTATATTGATTAGTTTTTACCTTGTTTGGATGTTGGACATACTAATTTTTGCCATGAATTTCTTCCTTTTGTTGTACAACCTATTGATGCTGAGATTCCATCGGGGCAGCTTGTTTTTTTGAGGGCGGCTTGTTTTTTTGAGTTTATCTGTTCTTAATCTATGTACATACAGTTGTCTCGATGCAATTTGTTAATGATTATACAGGGTTTTGGGAATGACTCAGCATAGGTTGTGGTGTTCACAGGGTTTGGCAGGGCTTGAAATGATGCCAGTGTGCTGGTTAGTAGTAGGAAGCTTGCCCTAGAATAATTCCTGAAAGCTCCTGGGTTAGCTGGTGTACTTGATTTTTCCTTTACTTCAAGGGAGACAGATTTATGCTCTGACTCTACCAACAAGGGCATTACACTTGGGAGGATGTCCTTCAAGGTAGCATCTGCAGTCATAACAAATGGGTTGTCCTGTCGTCAGGCAGCCCTTCGGTCGGCCGGATTCCAAAGTCTGGGTCCGGCTTCGGATGATGTCGCACTTCACCCGACGTCATCTCTGCTGGTTCGGTATAAAGGCATCAGCCGGCGCCATTTTCCTCAGTCTTTCTTGCCGCGTGAAGCCCAAGCAGAAGCTGTTCGCAAGTGCCGGTCGGTCAGATCCAGAGATTACTACTACCGAATACTACTTGAAGACTTCTAAAAGCTAAGTACCCGTTGGGGACTCTTTCTTGCCTCAGCCGATGTCAGAAAAAGTCAATAACTGTTTAACTTGTGGGAAACAAATACCTCATAAAGATTTCCACTCTTACTGTCTGCCTTGCTTAGGCCCAAACCACAACGTAGCAGCCTGTTCGGCCTGTGCTTCTTCAACCGACGGCTTAGGCGTCGGTCGGAGTTTGTTGAACAGTTTTCGGCTCAGATTTTGCGTACATTATGCCGCCGGATCCTCCGACTTCCCAAATTGTTAAAAACGCAAAGAAAAGACCGACACTCGCGTCCGTGGTTTCGCCGAAGCCACGGTTAAGCAAGCATGAGTGTCTCTGTTTCGCCGAAACCGAGAATACCGGTCAATCTTCAGCCGAATCCATGACTACTACTGAGGCTCCTGCTACCTTAGTTGAATCGGCCTCAGAAGTTTTGCCTACTACTGTGGTTCCTAGTGATTTATCAGACACCATCCCTTTGGATGTCTCTACCCCAGCACGTGGTGCTGCTAGGCCTCCTGCAGCCATGTCTATTAAGGCCTTTGCCAGGGCTAAAGCAGCCAAAACTGTTAAATCAGTGCCTGTTAAGCCCCCTCACACAGGCCCACTTCTAGTTCACAAATGCTTACTCTGGCAGAGGATTTAATATCCTTAATTAGGGGATCCCAATCTCACCCAGACAGGGCCTCTCAGCCACCAGAAAAGAGATCTAGAGCAGAGCACCGAGCCAGTGTCCTCTGATGATTCTGGAGGACTCAGACATTACAGACCAGCCAGAGGCTCCTTTGTCTACATATGAAGATTCCGATGCTGAAGAATCCATTCCATCTGCCTCTCCGCCAGAGGAATTTTCCTTTGGGGAAACCTTACATGCCATGAGAGAACAATTCCAATGGCAGGGACAAGATTTCTCAGATTCAAGAAAAGGCTTAGGACATTTCTGCACTTACCACAACATAGGCCCTTAGCTATACCTCCAGTACTGCCTGTTGTGGATGATGCATTTAATGATGTTTGCACTGCTCCTGATACTTTACCTCCAGCCCCTGCCAAACCAGGTAGATTTTACAGGGTGCCAGACACTCATCACCACCTATACAAGGCCCCACTTGCAGATCCTGAGACTATATCCCAGGGGCCTAAGGCAGTAGCCTCGACCTCAGCAAAACCCTACTCCTTCCGAAAGGGAATCCAGGTCCTTAGAGAGATGGGGGAAAAAAGTTTACACCTCTGCTACTCAATCAGCTAGAGCTTTAAACTGTCAGTTTCATATGATCCAATACCAAGAGTTTATGCTTGATCAGTTAACTAAGAAGCTGTCCTCTGATGACTCCTTAGATAAGAAATATGTTTTAGAAATGGTGAATAACATCCAACAGGTTAGTAACCATTCTTTAAAATGTGGCTATGATGCACTGGAGGCTTCATTTAGATCAGCCATGACTGGCACAGTGATAAGAAGACATGCATGGTTGAAAGAACAGGTCTTGCGGATCATGTTAAAGTAAAGCTGTTAGATGCTCCTATAGATAAGGCCAGTCTATTTGGTACACCTGCTCAGCAAGTAATGAAGAAAATGGAAGAAAAGGCAAAATCTGTACAAACAGTTAAGGATTTCTTACAGGTTCAGCCCCAAGGTTTAGCAGGAACTGGCCTGCCAAAATTGGTCCTTTCCAGACTCCTCAAAATCTCAGAGGCAGGAATAGACGCTCTAGAGGCAGAAATCAATCCAGAGGAGGTGCCTACAGAGGACGACAGTGGCAAGGCAATAACCAAGCACAGACACAACCACTGCCACTACAACAGGACAATCACAGTGACTTGGCTCTAACACCGCCTACCAGGGAGCAAATAGCAGCACCTTTAGGCGGAAAGTTAGCCTTATTTTCGAAAAATTGGCACTGTATCACAAAGACAAGTGGATTTTGCAAACCATAGACCAAGGCTACAGGTTCCACTTCCACACCTTACCAGTAAAAAGAGGAATGCCAAACCTACCTCCAAATCAAAAAACAGAAGCTCTAAAGCAGATAGCAGAATTAACAAAGATGAGAGCTGTGGAAAGAGTACCAATAACAGAACAGGGCAAAGGATTCTACTCCAGACTCTTCCTAGTACCAAGATAAGAGAAAAGTTGGAGACCTATTCTCGACTTGTCCGTCTTAAACACATACATCATTGTCCCAAAATTCAAAATGCTGACCCTACAGCAACTTCTTCCCATGCTGGGCAAGGAGTGTTGGCTGGTAACTCTAGATCTCAAGGAGGCATACCTGCACGTCCCCATACGACCAAATTGCAGAAGATACCTCAGATTTCTTGCAGGATCAGAGCATTATCAATTCTCAGCATTGCCCTTTGGCTTATCTACTGCCCAGAGTATTTACAAAATGCCTGGCATCAGTAATCGCTCACTGCATGCTACAGGGAATACAAATTTATCCATACCTGGACGACTGCCTGTTACAAGCGGACAACAAAAGCAAGCTGACAACAGATCTACAAAGAGTCATTTGCTTACTACAAGCCCTGGGATACACAGTCAATTTACAAAAGTCAAGACTGATACCATCCCAAACAAGAACATTCTTGGGTGTGGATTTGGACACAGTAAAACAAATGGCATTCCTAACTGCAGAAAAACAAAAACAACTCACTCTTTACTTCTTGGCATTAACAAAGCAGAACAAACTAACAGCAAGAAAAGTACTGCAGGCCTTGGGCTTCATGGCATCATGCATAATCTTGGTCCCACATGCCAGACTGCATATGAGAAAGCTACAGTGGTACCTAAAGAATTTATGGTCTCAACACAGGCACAGCTTAGAAACCGAAATCCCACTAATCCCATGCCTGAAACAGGAGTTCCTATGGTGGGCTCAAACATGCCAGTCAAACCCAGGCTTACCCTTCCACAACTTTCAAGCAAGCCAAACCATCACAACGGACGCCTCAGACCTAGGCTGGGGGGCGCACATGTTGGACAAATGCATACAAGGATTGTGGACTCAAGACCAGCTGCACCTGCACATAAACCAAAAAGAAATGCTGGCAGTAAAACTAGCAATACAGAAATTCAGACCATTCCTCAAAGAAGGCCATTTAATGATAAGGACAGGCAACACCACTATTCCTTCCACGGAAAAGGTGTGCCAGCCAATATTAGGCCACACTCCACCAGAGCTATAGCCACATCTACAGCTTTCCTAAGAGGAGTGGCTACAAAGGACATTCTAGAGGCTGCTACATGGAGCTCCGTGCATACATTTACCAAGCACTACAACCTGCCTTTATACTCCAGATCCCGAGCAGGCTTTGCTTCGGCAGTCCTGCAGGGCATTTTAGCTACACCATCACTTTCTTAGTTCCAACCGCCCCCAGCTTGGCTATGGTATTCAACCCATATGTTATGACTGCAGTTGCATTCTTGAAGGACATAGTACAGTTTTGTACCTACCATAAATGTAGATGTCCGATAGATATGCAACTGCAGTCGGATTCTCCCACCCTCCTACCCCTCTGCATCCTTCTTTATGGGTCCACTACCCCTACTCCTATTAGCTGGGGGTATCTCTATGGTGTATCTGTTTATTACTGTTGTGCATGTCTGGAATTCTTTATCCATTCACCAAATTTAGCCTTCCTACGAGGGCACCTGGCATCTGGGGCAAGAAACACTGAAGAAGATGGCATTGGCCGATGCCTTTATACTCCAGCCATTCTGACGTCGGAGAGGAGGCAACACCAGCCGACGCCGGACCCAGACTTTGGAATCCGGCCGACCGAGGGCTGCCTGAGGCAGGACAACCCATATGTTATGACTGCAGTTGCATATCTATCGGACATCTACATTTATGGTAGGTACAAAACTGTACTTTAAATTCCTCCGTCAGGAGGTTTGTTATATCTTCCAGCTCCATTTTGGAGGCAACATGTAGTTAACTTTGTACATTGCTGTGCATTGCTTTTGAGGTCACAGACATAACTGAAGAAAGCTTTGAGCATCTTTAGCTCAAATTTGGCCTTGATGGACTTTATTAGCCCCCTGAGTTGCTTGTTTATATTGATTAGTTTTTACCTTGTTTGGATGTTGGACATACTAATTTTTGCCATGAATTTCTTCCTTTTGTTGTACAACCTATTGATGCTGAGATTCCATCGGGGCAGCTTGTTTTTTTATCTGTTCTTAATCTATGTACATACAGTTGTCTCGATGCAATTTGTTAATGATTATACAGGGTTTTGGGAATGACTCAGCATAGGTTGTGGTGTTCACAGGGTTTGGCAGGGCTTGAAATGATGCCACTGTGCTGGTTAGTAGTAGGAAGCTTGCCCTAGAATAATTCCTGAAAGCTCCTGGGTTAGCTGGTGTACTTGATTTTTCCTTTACTTCAAGGGAGGCAGCTTTATGCTCTGACTCTACCAACAAGGGCATTACACTTGGGAGGATTCAGTGCTATCTTCTGCCATGTTTTTGAGGACCAGGTCAAGGATGTTTGCACTCTTAAGTGTACATACTAATTGGTCCAAGGTGTTTGCATTTACAAAGTTCAGGAATCTTTGGACCTGCATGCTTGGGGGGGGGGGGTTATGTATGCTTTCCAGTTTATTGTAGGGTAGTTAAAATCATCCATGAGTATGGATGGTGTTCGGTTGAATGGGTAGTGTCCCCAGTACCTTTAAGTATGTTATGGTTATCCTGAGTCATGGAGGGAGACCTATAACTTGCAATGATATGACATGAGACTTTTCCATGTCCGAATTACCTTAGACTAAGCTAAAGCATGTCATATGGATGGACTAGCCTCATATGTTTGTTTTTAATGTAAACAGAAGCACCTCATTTTGTCCTTTCCTAGGCAGTAGTACATGGGTGAGATGCATTGTTGTGCTGGTACTTTTAACCATGTCTCAATAACTGTACAAACCTTTTCACTCTGTAGGGTCAGGTTAGCTTGCAGGGAGTGGAGTTTCTTGTTTAGACTCTGGCACTGAGTTGTTGCACCTTCAGATTTTCCTGGGCTGGTTTAGCTATGTCCAGAGATGATGTTCAAAACATTGGTTTAAAATTCACATTCTTATCCTGATGCATGCACCTTACATCTTCTGCCAAGACTCTATGGTAGCCGTAAGTAAACTTGCGTCTGCCTTTGTGTCCATGATTGGGTGATGATTGTTCATCTCAAGCTCAATACAAGTATATGACTGTTATGACCATCCATACAGCCATGCTAATTCCTTTGCCCCAGTATTGTTGCCCCATATTACCTGTGATGGCAATAAACTGAACTTTTTCTAAGGTGTAGAATCCTGGTGCAACATGCTTACCAAAGGACCAGGTTTCTGCCATCACTAAACCATGTTTTCACCTGTGGAATATCACTGATTAAGCATCTTATTTCACCTGCTGATTTTAGCCCATGGTTGTACATGCTTTAGTCTCTTCATGCTTGGACTACCATAGTGCCCTTTACCTAGGGGTACCAGATGGTAATCGTCACTGATTACAGCTTCTGTAGAACTCTGCTACCTGGGTATTTACTGAGTTTCCTTGACTCTATTACATTACACTTGTTCTGTGAAGACTGGGCTAGTTAGTGCTTCATATCTTAGATTCTCCTTAAGAAGCTTCTAAGTTGGCACTGACCTGCATGTACCTTACATTCATCTGTTCATGGTTTAGGATTGCTTGTAGATCCCAGGGTTCATCTTGATACCTTAGAATTGCTCATGCATTTTCATAATAGGGTACAGTCTTTAGAACCTCAGATTGGCTTATATCTGTTGTACATTAGGCCATTTGAAGAGTTCCCACAGATAGTTTTATTGACCAAATGTATGACTTTAGGTATTTATTTTTACTTTCAATTTATTTTGTATTTATTACTTGCTTTTTCATTATGCTTTGCAGTGGTGCTTTGGTATAAACACTTTAAATTCATACTGGAGTTGAGATGCACATACTTGCCTGGAGGGATGAGTTGGGATGCACATACTTTGCCTGGAGGGAGGAGTTGGGTCCAGCAAGTCATTTGTGGGTGGCAGAATTCATAATAGGTATGGAGGGAGTGTGCACTGATATGAAGAAGGTAATGTGACCCTGTGTGTGGTGATGGTGATCTCTAGTATCTCAGCCAAGGGTAGAGTACACAGATCTTCCTTATCCTGTTTGCAGTTAGGGTCATTAGAAAGGGAAGTGTCTCTTGCTTTTGTGGAGCAACTGTCCATGGATACTGAATGCTCAGCTGTCATCGTATTAATAACTTGGCAGACATTTACATACATGTCTTGGAAAAACCTGCAGTAATCTAAGGTGGTAGAGGCTGGGGCAGATGTCTGCAGGTCTAATGTCTGATCATCAGACACTAGTCCTCCCATAAAAATATATATATATATATATATAGATTAACTTGATGATGAATGGGTAGGTTAAAAACTTAATACAAGGTTGTCCCCTAGTAACCTCCTGCATGATGACGATGGTAGGAATATTCTTGGTGAGGTCACACCTGATGATGCAGTATAATTGCAAAGGGAAAAATATAATTTTTGGAGCAACTGTAAACAGACATTTAGCTAGAAGGATTATTGATAAGCTAATGTTCTTGACTTCCACTCAGACCAGGCAGAGAAGTAGTACATAGACGCCATGAGATCAGGAAGGGATAATGGACATCAGTTGATGTGTCACCTTTAAGCTTGACATGGAGAGAACTTTTTGCCTAAAGAACAAATGGGATGCATTCCTTAGAATATTGGCAATGAATTCTTATTCTTAATGGCAGCCTTCAATGGGTAGGGCATCTTTTTTTTTTTTTTAACAGAAAAAACGCACAGTGCTCACAGGAGATCTTGTCGATCTTCCCAGAACAAGAAGCTCTGTAAGAGCTAGATGTTCTTCGTGTTTCACTGTTACAGTCATCACATTTGGGTTATCCTGCCATGGGTAGCCCTCAGTCGGCCTGAATACCAGAAACTTAGTATTTCTGCGTCAGTTGCTGTCGCTTCAGAACTGACGTCAGATAGTCAGTGGTATAAAAACAGGCAGCTGATGCCATTACATCAATCTTTCTTGCCGTAAATCCAGAAGCAGTTCGCACAAGTGCCGGTCGGCCGCTACCAGAGTTTTTCATTTCCGAAAGTGAAGTTGAAGTCTTCAAAAGCTAAGTACCCCATTGAGGATCCTTTTTTCTTGCTCTAACCGATGTCAGAAAAGTTAATTGTTTCGCCTGTGGAAAGCAAATACCACGCCAAGATTTCCATTCTTACTGCGTCACCTGTTTAGGCCCAGACTATGACGTACCTCATTGCCAGTTCTCTGCTTTGTTCAGTTCCCGAACTATTTGTCATCGGGCCCTTGTAGCTAATTACTTTTACCGATCTTCTGAAAAAATGTAAGGATAAAGACAGGCCGCACAGGTCCAAAACTGCCAACGCTTCTGTTAAGCTAGGTGCCAGTTCGTTGTTACTCTGTGAGGTGCTTTCACAGCCCCTGATGCCCACTTCAGTGGATTTGCATGCCTCTATTGAGACCCGTTCGGAGTCCGGTATGCCATGAGACTCTTCTTTGACTATGGAACCCGCGGATGTCTCGACCGTGGATGGGTCCAGAACCGCTGTGCATGCACCGGCTTCTGAGGAAGTTCTTCGCACTACCAGTATTCGACACAGACTTCTTTCGCGTCTTCAGTTCTTTCTAAAACTACCAAGTTTCTAAGGCCAAGAGTACGAGCTATGCCTAAACAAAAAAGACTACCCTAACTCAAGAGCCTGCTACATTGCCACAATCACAGATGCTTAAAATGGTGGAAGACCTTATCATGCTGTTTTGGGGAAGCCAGAGACTTGTCCCCAGCAGCTTTATCTGACCAAGAGTTCAATGACTGAGGTTTGATTACGAAGACATGCTCTTATCTGCCTGTGAGGATTCAGATGCAGAGGAATCCATTCCTTCTGCCTCCCCTCCAGAGGAGTTTTCTTTTGGTGAAACCCTACATACTTTGAGAGCATTTCCGTTGGGAATGCCAGGATTATCCTCAGTCCAAAAAAAGACTCAGACTTTTTAGATTTACCATAGCACAGACCCTTGGCTATCCCTCTTGTTCTGGATGTTGTGGATGATGTTTTTATGGAATCCAGTCCAACTCCTGATACTTTACCCCTGCTCCCAGGAAACCTGACTGGTACTACAGAGTCCCTGACTCGCAAAAATTTCTCTTCAAAAGTCCTACTGCTGGACCCAGAGGTAATCTCCCAAGGAGTTAAAGGAATAAAAGCAACTACAGCTAAGAACCCCTCCCCCTTGGACAGGGATTCCCGAGCTTTAGACAGATGGGGTAAAAAAGTATACACCTCTGCAACTCTTGCTATTAGAGCATTAAATTGTCAGTTCCACATGCTGAAATACCAGCAACATACTATTGAACTTCTTAAGCAAAAATTATCTACCTTCCCTGACTGTGCAGAAAATAATTACAGGAGCGTATGCGTTCTGCAAGCCAAGTCAGCAAGCATACCCTGCAATGTGGGTTTGATGCCCTAGAAGCATCTTGCAGGGCACAGCAGTCACAGGTTCTGTACTTAGAAGGCATGCCTGGCTTAAGGAGCAGACCTTGTCAAATCAAAATTATTGGGGGCACCTTTTGAAAAAGACTGTTTGGCACCAAAGCAGAAGAGGTTTTTAAAAAGATGAAGAAAAAGCCAAGTCTATGCAGACACTCAAAGATTTTTTGCAAGTGCAGCCTCCAAGATTCAGCAGGCATTGCCTTTCAAAACATTGGTCCTTTCCAGCTCCCTCAAGGCCACCTCAAACTAGACCTAGGGGAAGCAGACACCCCCCCCCCGACTACAGTCTCAGGTTATGCAGAGATCTAAGCATTGGAGTATCTCCACTTCTAAAACAGGGAGTGCTAAGCCACCCCCTTATGGAAAGAATTTACAATGACTTTTCAACTCCTCCCCTCACATCTGCCCAATTGCTCATGCCCCTAGGAGGCAAACTTGCCCACCATGCAAGAAACTGGACCCCATCACCAACGATCGATGGGTCCTCAACATAGTATCCCAGGGGTACATATTTTATTTCCACACACTGCCGACCCCAAAAAGGTTCCCAGACCTTCCTCCAAACCAGTGGGCAGAGGCTCAAATCCAAGTTCAGTCCCTACTCCATAAGGGCATTTCAGACTGTTCCTGCACAACAGATAGGCCAAGATTTTTATTCCAGACTTTTCCTGGTACCCAGAAAAGAGGGCACCCTGGCACCCAATCTTAGATCTTTCCATTCTAAACACCTTCCTGGTGGTACCAAACTTCTCCCTATGCTGTCCAAAGATGCCTGGTTAGCCACCCTAGACCTAAAGGAGGCCTATTTGCACATCCCCATCAGGGACTCCTGCAGAAAATATCTACATTTCTGGGCAGGATCTATGCATTATCAGTTTTCTGCACTTCCCTTTGGCTTATCCACTGCTTCCAGAGTTTTCTCAAAGTGCCTGGCTCCAGCCATTGCCTATTGCAGACAGAGAAATATTAAAATTTACCCCTACTTGGACGATTGCCTGATTCAGGCAGACAGGAAAAGCTGTTGCAGCACCTGACATTTGTGTAATGGATCTTCTAACCTCCCTGGGGTACACTATCTACGAAAAGAAATCCAAACTAGTCCCCAGTAAATAAATTATATTCCTGGAAGCAAGCTTGGACACAGCATCCCAGATGGTATTCCTTACTCCAGAAAAACAAGCCTGACAGGCTACTTCTTTCAAATGGCCACCAGAACCCAGCTATCCACAAGGAAAATACTGCAATCCCTAGGGTCCGTGGCCTCCTGCATTTTACTAATTCCATATGCCAGACTGCATATGAGGAAACTTCAGTGGTACTTAAAAAGTCCTTGGTGCCAACATTCTCAGGACCTGGAAACTGTCATACCTATGATACCTTGTCTAAGGAAAGCTTTTCTTTGGTGGGCAGCAGCATGCAACCACAACAAGGGGCTTCCCTTTGCACAACCCCATGCCAGCAAGACCCTAACCACAGATGCATCAGACTATGCCTGGGGTGCACATCTGAATGGCTGGTGCATTCAGGGCCACTGGTGCCCAAATCAAATTAATCTGCACAGCAACCAAAAAGAGATGCTAGCTGTTCAGCATGCTCTGACAGCTTTCAGATCCCTGCTCTCTCTGGGGCCTCTACTAATAAAAACCGACAACACCACAGTGATGTGGTACATCAACAAGTGGGGGGACCTACACTGCAGGCTAGCCATGACCCTGTGGAACATGGTCTCAGGCATGCATATTCACCATCAAGCTCAATTCCTGCCAGGCAACCAAAACACTCTGGCAGACAACTTAAGCAGAAATCTCCTAGTCCCACATGAGTGACGGACCACAGCACCTTCAGTCTTGTGACCCAGAAATGGGGTACCATGAAGGTGGACCTATTTGCCTCCCCCTGCAACCACCAGCTCAGCAAATTCTGCACCAGGGAACCTCACAGCAAGGCCTGGAAAGTGGATGCCCTGTCCTTCCAGTGGGCAAACTTGTCAATCTATGCATTTCCCCTTCTACTTCTTCTTACAAGAGTATTACTCAAGATAAGGGAGGAATGACCAAAGCAAACCTGATTGCCCCAGAATGGCCACAGCAACACTGGTACCCACTGCTGCGCGGTCTGTTACCATTGCCTCTATGGCACAACCCCCAGACCCCAACCCTCCTGACTCAGCAGGAGGGTCAGTTCTGGTATCCACAATTGCAGACCCTGAACCTTGCAGCCTGGCTTATTCCTTGACTTCTCCAGTGGTCAGCCTAAGCAAGCAGATAGTGGATGGTCATGCGTGAAGCCTGACAACCCAGTACAAGAAAATCCTATGCTGACAAGTGGAAAAGGTATTGTTCCTGGATCCACACTAAAGGAGCGGATCCAGCACAGCCCTCCTTACCTCTCATCCAGGATTACCTAGCAGAACTACTCCACAGGGGCCTATCCTTCTCTTCCATTAAGATCCATGCCTCTACCATCTCTGCTCATTACAGCACTGAGCCACCTCTCTTCTCACGCACTCTCATCAAGCAGTTCCTGAGAGGGGCTACCAACTTAAGGACACCAAGAAGAGCCCCTACCCCCTGCTTAGGACCTTAACTTTTTGTTGGAAAAGCTCACACTGCCCTCCTTTGAGCCTGCAGTGTCAGCAGAGTTAAAATTCCTCTCTTGGAAAACAGCCTTGCTTCTGGCCATCACTTCAACTAGAAGAGTGTCTGAGCTACAAGCACTTATGGCTGTGGAGCCCTTCACTATTTTTCATGCTGACAGGGTCTCCCTCAGGACTAACCCCACCTTCATGACTAAAGTGGTGTCCAGTGTGGCTCTCAACCAATCTATTTGCCCACATTTTTCCCTAATCCTCAAAATAAGGGGGAAAGGATCCTGCACTCTTTAGATGTGCACAGGCAGTTCAGATTCTACCTTGATAGGACTAAGCCCTTTAGGAAATCTGACCAGTTATTAGTCCGCTTTGAAACGGGGGCAGAGGGCAAAGCCATATCAAAACAAACCATCTCCAGATGGATAGCACACCGTATTAATTTCTGTTACAAACACCATGGGAAACCACCCCCTCAGGGAGTCAGAACTCATTCCAGTAGGGCAACTTCAACCTGTACAGCCTTTCTCAGAGGAGTCCGTGCCAGGAACTTTCTGGAAGCTGCAACTTGCTTCATACCTTCACCAAGCATTATCACCTGCCTATCTTTTCCAAATCCAGGGCAGGCTTTGCAACTGCAGGGCATTCTAGCCAGCCCCAACTCTTCTTGACTGCCTCCACCCATTTTTCAGCTTTGGGAATCGACCCAAGTGTGATGACTGCAACAGTAAAACATGAAGAACATAGTACAATTGTGTATACTTACCATAAATGTAGATGTTCGAGTATATTCACTATTGCATTCCTGGTTTCCCACCCTCCAGCCTCCTTATCTCTCTCTCTCTTCCTCACTCCTTACAGGTCTATTGGTATTTACTTTTTACTGGTGATTTTTCCCACCATAACTTAACTACCTATTTTGGGGCAAGAAAAACATGTAATAGCGTCTGCTGCCTGTTTTTATACCACTGACGATCTGATGTCAGTCCTGAAGCGATAGCAACTGACGCAGAAATACTAAGTCTCTGGTATTCGGGCCGACTGAGGGCTACCCCTTGCAGGATAACCCAAGTGTGATGACTGCAACAGTGAATACACTCGAACATCTACATTTATGCTAAGTGTACACGACTGTACTTTGTCCAGCAGTATTTTCTTTTGAAGAAAATGTTTTTTTTCTTTGTAAACTGGCAATATATACCATCCAAATCTGAAAGTACATAAACCAGTGTAAAGTAGAATACTGTGGGGAAAATGTTCACAGTTTAGTACTTATCTTTGTGGAAGCAGCCAGTGAATATGTGATCCAACAACTTTGACTGTTGCAGCAAATGAGACCTGAAAATAGCAAAGACTGCTTTCCCTTTTAGCTTTGTCAGCATCCTTAGGGAGGAGGCCAACACTGTACTGTGGACATTGTATATCTCTCTGTGCAGTATATACACCAGTTTATCTTTATTTGGAAGTGTGTGTAGATGTACATAATTGCTAAAACGTGATTTAAAGATTCAAAATGCATCCTTGCAAAATGTTTGTGTTATGAAGGATCACTGTAATATGCTCAATCTGAACATCATTGTGACTTCTCAAAGCTGCCCCCCCCTGCTCATGCTAGTCTGCCATCTTCCTTCTGACATTGGTACACCCTGGTGTAAAGGTGTCTACCTATTTTTCCAGTTCTTTTTATGTTGCAGGCATACACATGATCATTGTTTTAAGAAAGTAACTTTCTCGAGTCCAGCATCACCCAAGGCCAAAAAGACAGATACAAAAGACTGAGCAAGTTAAGTACTGTTTTGGAGACATTTTGTAATTTTGTAACTGGTGATGAACTTTGAGGTAAGAGATTCTGGTCAATGTTCTTCGTGTTTCACTGTTGCAGTCATTACAGTTGGGTTATCCTGCTGGCAGGCTACCCTCAGTTGGCCTGAATTCGAAGTCTAGGTGCGGTGTCTGTTGCTGTCGCCTCTTCCCTGACGTCAGTGTGACAGGGGTATAAAAAATGCAGCCAATGCCATTTTCTTTCCGGAGTTTATAAAAGAAACGTGAAGACAAAAGGACAGGCATCCGAGATCCAAAACCGACAACGAGGCTTCTACTAGGCCTGTCGCCGGTTCTCACTGAGGTGCTTTCGCAGCCCCTGACGCCCTCTACCTCAGAGCCACAGGCCACTTCTGACTCCCACGTGGAGCCAACTAGGCTGCTGGAAACTCAAGGTATTGGACACTCGGAAACTATTCCCTCAGACGGGTCTGGAGCCGCTGAGCAGGCATTGGCTTCTGAGGGTGTTTTCAGGCTTACACAGTTATATGTGAAACCTACTTCAGCTTCAAAGGCAAAGACTAAAGCAACTCTAAAGACAAAGAAACAAGTATAGCATTCTCCTGGACAGGCCTCCATGCCTAAAAAACAGATGCTTAAAATGGCCGAAGACCTGATTACTTTGATCAGGGGTTCCCATCCCCCTCCTGATAAGAGGCCTAGGCAAGAGTTAGATTATGAATCTTCAGACCAGGTTTCCATTTCCTCCGATTCCTCCGAACAGGAATATTCTATTCCTCTCTGTGAGGATTCTGATGCTGAAGAATCTATCCCTTCAGCCTCTCCTCCTGAGGATTATTCTTTTGAGGAGACACTTCATACTATGAGGGAGCATTTCCACTGGGAAAGCCAAGACTACTCAGAATCCAAGAAAAGGCTCAGACTTCCTTTTATTGCCTCAGCACAGCCCCTGGCTGCCCCACCTGTTTTAGACATTGTAGATTATGTATTTTCAGAGTCCAGTCTATCTCCAGACTCTACCACCAGCTCCTGTTAAGCCAGACAGATACTATAGGGTTCCTGATTCACATAAATTTCTTTATAAAAACCCTGCTGACCCAGAAACCATCTCTCAGGGTCCCAAAGGAGTCAAGGCTTCTACTGCAAAAAACCCTATCCACTCTGATAGGGGATTCTAGGGCACTAGACAGGGTAAAAAGATTTATACTTCTGCTACCTAGGCTGTAAGAGCTTTAAATTGCCAATTTCATATGCTTAAATATCAGCAATATCTTATGTCATTGCTTGAACAGAAAATGTTAACAAATTCAGAATGTGCAGACTACAAAGAAATACAGGATTTATTGCATGCAGCTGAACAAGTTGGAAAGCATACTGTGCAATGTGGTTTTGATTCTCTAGAGGCCTCCAGCAGGGCCGCTGTTACAGGTTCCGTCATTGGGAGGCATGCTTGGTTAAAAGAACAGAATCTCCCTGATCATGTTAAAGCAAAACTATTATATGCTCCATTGCAGCATGATACTTTGTTTGGTGTTAAAGCAGAAGAGGTGTTGAATAAAATGGAGGACAAAGCTTAAATATATGCAAATGGTCAAGGATTTCTTGCAGGTACAGCCTTCCAGATTTAGCAGGAACTGGCCTACAAAGAATTGGTCCTTTCCAGTGTCAGGCCACAGAGAGGCAGATACAGATGCCCCAGAGGCAGATCACAGCCCCAAGGCTCATACAGACCTAAACAATGGGGTGCTTCTACCTCCAAGGGCGGAGAGGAAAAAATCACAGCCATACAGGAAATAGTCTCAATGACTTCCCCCTTCCAGCACTAAGCACTTCTCTTTTGGCAGCTCCTCTGGGGGGAAAACTAGCACTTTTTTCACAAAATTGGCACATGATCACCCAGGACTAATGGGTCCTAAATATAGTATCCCAAGGCTACAGGTTCCGCTTCCACACCCTGCCAAGGCCAAACGGTATGCCAGACCTTCCACGCAATCAACGGGCAGAGGCACAAAAACAAGTTTCATCCCTCGTGGACATGAGGGCCATTCAACAAGTACTAGAGCAAGAGCAGGGACAAGGATTCTATTCAAGGCTTTTCTTGGTACCCAGAAAGGACAAAGCCTGGAGTCCAACACTGGACCAGTCTATTCTAAACACATATTTGGATATTCCAAAATTCAAAATGTTTACAGCAGTTTCTGCCCATGTTGGGCAAGAAGACTTGGCTTGTGACTTTAGATCTAAAAGATGCATACCTGCATGTCCCGATCAGACAAACATGCAGAAGATACCTCCGATTCAAAGCTGGCTCAATACACTACCAATTCTCTGCACTGCCCTTTGTCTTATCTACTGCGCCCAGAGTCTTAAAAAAGTGTCTGGCACCAGTAATTGCATACTGCAGACAAAGAGGAATACAAATATATCCTTACTTGGATGACTGCCTCATTCAAGCAGAGAACAAGGACATTCTACTACAGCATCTGGCGTTTGTAAAGAGATTACTACCATGCCTAGGGTACACAGTCAACGAACAGAAATCAAAACTGGTACCCTCTCAAGAGATAATATTCCTGGATGCAAGCTTAAATACAACTGCCCAGATGGCTTATCTCATGCCAGACAAACAAAGACAACTGACTACCTATTTTAAACTGTTGGCAACAAAGGCCCAGTTATCTGCAAGAAAAATTCTGCAGGCTTTGGGTTTCATGGCATCCTGCATTCTACTAATTCCATATTTAAGACTGCATATGAGGAACTTCAATAGTACCTAAAAAGTGTTTGGACTCAACATTGCCACAGCCTGGAAACAATAGATGTTATGTAGTCCAATCTCGTCTACATTCTTACTCACGGGTTCGGAGCCGAATATCGCCAACTCTTACTCTGCCAACTTCTTACTAGCTCGAAGTCTCTCATTGGCTGGGGCAAATAGGAATCCCATGCTGCACTGCTCCATAGCCCCAGATCTCGTTTGCCGCTCGTGTAGCTAGGATGTGGTCTCGCTTGGCTGTGGCTAAGTACCCTTCTATTTTCATTTTCTCTCGAGAAAATTGCTGTTTTTTTCTACCCAAAATCTATTTTAATAGCCATTTTGCTGTTTTTGTATTTCTGGATTCTTATTGCTGTGAGTTCTGACCTGTATTTGGTATCCCTAAGTCCAGTGGGCCGGGCCCTTTTGAATTAGAGGACCCTGTCCTCCCTTCTGTGTCTTGTTGCCTAAGTTTTTGGTGTTACCTAGACTAGTTATTGGATTTTGCTGTTGTGCTTGTGTGTGTTTTGGCGAACCATTTTAATTAGAGGTTCTTGGTTGCTGTAGCACTGTCCTACTCTGTTTCCCGCTTTCGCTGTTTCTTTTCGCAGGTTGTTCTGTGGTCTTGTGTTACCAAGATGTCTAAGGAGCAGAAGGAACATAAACCTTCTGGTTTCAAAAAATGTTCCAAATGTAGCTACAAGATGTCCATCACGGATGGACATGCTATATGTGTTTATTGATTAGGTGCAATTCAATAGCTTTTGTCACGCCTTCAGTCCGAGAGTGCTTCAGGAGAGGAAAAATAAACTAATATTGAAGGGTCTCCTGAAACCTTCGTTCGAGGAGTCTTTGGAGTCGGCCTCAGGTTCTCAGGCCAAGCCTAAGGCTTCCAAGGCAAAGAAAAGATCCCTGGCTCCATCTGTTTTTTCGGAGCTGCCAGAGAAACTTTCAAAACTGGACTCTACCTCCTCCTCGGCTCCTATGTCTTCGGGGCCGCAGGAGGTATCGGTGGTACTGGAATCAGAGTCCGCTCCGATTTTATTGGAACCCATTCGGAGCTGGTCTGCCAGTGTTAGGCATGGTTCTCCTGACAGGAGATCCCATTCTCCATCCCTGTCCTCCAAATCCTCCAGGCTCTCTGATTTGGATGTTGATAGGGTGGTGCAGAGGCTCCTGCAGTCGCCGGTCTTGGCTAAATTATTTTCAGCTCCGGAGCCTGTCACGATGGTTGTGTCGATGGTTCCTCCTCTGAGTGCTTCCTTGTCTTCGGAACCAGAGTGCTCCGCTTCGAGTGATGTTCTTCCGCCGGCTCCGGTACCCCTGAAGGGTTTATCGGTGCCGATGTCGGCTCCGACCCTGTCGGTTCCTTCCACAGGTTTCAGTACTCTGGTTTCGTTGGTCGGGCCCGAGGGGGATGTTTCAGGACAGCTATCTGTTCTGAACCTCCCTCTCGGTGCATCGGCTCAGGGGACCTTGACCCCAACCATGGTCTCAGAGGCCCGTCGGTCCTCTGATTCAGGGGGACCGGACTTTGAGGCCATGCGGAGTGCACTGGCCAAGTCATCAGTAACATCACCCGGATTGGTCATTCTGTCCCCTTCCACCCCGGCTAGAGCCTCTGACACCTCCCTATCCGTAGATGGAGCCCAAAGGTCTGGGGATACCCTCATGAGTGGTCCCCAACTTTCTGAGGGTCCCTCAGAGTCTGTGGCCCCCAGAAAACAGACGTGCAAGAGGAAGCACATAGACTCCCAGGACGAGTTTCTCACTTCTGATACCGACCTCGAGTAGTCTGAGGGGTCCCCCAAGTCATCCTCTGATGTCTCTTTCTCCGACATCCTGGAGATTTTTAAACAGAGGGGCAACTGGCCCTCCAAAACCCCCTCCGAGGAGGAGTCTGTATTCCTCAAGGCCTTTGTAGCTCAACCTTCCGCCTCCTGGGTGTCTCCACCCTTCGACGAACTGTTGGATTTAATTTGTTGAAGGGTGTGGGAGACTCCTGATTCGGTGGAACCTGTGCCCGGAAGGCCCAATAAGTTTCTTTCTTTTCCCCCGGGGAAAGATTTCTTGTCCAAAGGGGTTTCTGTAGATGCCATGGTGATGGCGGTGGCCACACAAAAGGAAGTAGCCGAGACTTCTTCCTCAGTCCATCCTCCTAATAAGGAGTCTAGGACCATGGGACTGGTACGGGAAGCGCGTACCCTTTCGTCAGCGACCTTCACCTTACGGTCACTGAACTACCTTTGCCATTTCACTTGGCTCCAGAGAGATCTCAAGGAGTTAGGAGATACTCTAGCGGATAACGTACCTGAGGCATTGGCGACCACTGTCAATGCCCAGGTGTCTACCCTGAATTCCATTGTCAACTCATCCATGAGGCTCATATCGTATGCAGCTGAGGGGGTGGGTAGGGCAGCCAGTTCAGGAGTGGCCCTTAGGAGGCAAGCCTGGTTGTGTTTGTCATTTCACTGAGGCCTTCAAGTCTTCCTTCACTGACGCTCCCTTCGATGGGTCCTCACTCTTTGGGACCAAATTGAAAGACACCCTCACCAGATGCGAGCAAGAGGGCAAGACCCTGTCTGCCATAGGGGTCCATTTTTCCCTCCCCTCTAGGCCTTACCCCAAGGCTCAGAGAAGAGGGGAAGATGTGGTTCAAGAAGTCACAGAAGTCTTTCCCTGCTGCACAAGGTGATTCCTCCTCCAGGGGCAGAGGAGGGGGAGGTTATTCATGAAGACTCCCCCTAGAGGCAGGGGAGGCCCCTGCACCTCGGGAGACCGCGATTCCTTTTGCGGTTCTTCCCATCATCGTTCCTGATGTGTTGCCTGGCTGTGCTTCTCCGGAGCCAGTCTGGGGCCGCATATAATTATACCCAGATGCCTGGGAAGGCATTACCCAGGATCGATGGGTGTTACGAATAGTGTCCGGAGGTTACGCCATACCCCTTTCGTCCGACCCTCCTCCAGTCAGAAAAATCCCAGACGTTCCACCTAGTCAAAGGGATCACGCAGCCTTAGAGATCTCAAAGCTGCTAAAGAAGGGAGTCATCTATCCTGTCCCCTCAGACCAGATCGGATTAGGGACTTAAGACTATTTTGGTGCCGAAAAAAAACAGGGGACCTGAGACCCATTCTGGATCTCAGCCGATTAAACCACTACATTCAGAAGTCCAAATTCCAAATGGTCACTCTTCAGTCCATGTTTCCATTGCTGGAGAAAGAAGTATGGATGTGCTCCATCAACTTCAAGGATGCTTACTATCATATCAAAATGGACAGGGCATCCAGGGGTCACCTACGCTTCCTGCTGGGAGCCAGTCAATTTCAGTTTCATGCCCTGCCATTTGGTCTCACCACAGTCCCCAAGGTGTTCACCAAATGTGTGGCGGTGGTGACAGCTCACCTGAGACGTCAAGGATTCCAGGTGTTTCCTTATCTGGATGACTGGCTCCTCACTGCCCCCACCAGGCATCTACTCATTCAGGCCAGGGATGCTACCATTGCCCTCTGTCAGCAACTTGGAATAACGTTGAACTGGGAAAAGTCTGCCTTGCTGACCTCACAGCGTGTCACATTTATAGGTGCAGAGCTAGACACCATCCAAATGCGGGCCTTCTTGCCGCATCAAAGGATCAAAGTACTACAGACTCAGGTTTGCACTTCATTGCCCCTCAGGAAAGTGCAAGCGAGATGGGTTCTTCAGCTTTTGGGCACTATGGCAGCCACCATTATGCTAGTACCCCTAGCGAGATTACATATGAGGCTTCAATGGCTTCTATTTGCCCAATGGTCCTTTCAGAAACTTCCCCTTTTTCACCTGATCCTACTCGCAGACCGATGCAAACAGGATCTCAGTTGGTGGTTATGCTCCACCAATCTGGACAAGGGGAAACTGTTTGCTCCTCCACCACCTGTCCCCAGCATGACAATGGACACCTGCCAGGGTGGAGGGGATTAACTTGGCAGGCCGATCCAAGGCACGTGGCAGGATCACGAGGTACACCTGCACATCAACGTCCTAGAGATGAGCGGTGCTACGGGCGTTGCGGGCACTTCAGAGTTCTCTCCCTCTTGGGACAATTGAAATAGTCGGACAATATGTCCGTGGTTTGGTACCTGAACAAACTGGGAGGAACCAGATCTTACCCCCTGTGCAGAGAGGCCATGCGAGTGTGGCAATGGGCAGTGTCTTCCCAACGGTTCCTAGTGGCAATGCACATTCTGGGGAAGGCCAATGTGATAGCAGACAGGCTGAGCAGAGATATTCTCATGCCTTACGAGTGGTCCCTGAACCCTCGGGTTGCGGAACAGATATTCAACAGGTGGGGTCAGTCTTGCTGCGACCTTTTTGCCAATCCCTTCAATACCAAATTCAGCAATTACTTCACCCTGATCCCCCCACAGGGGGAATCACCCAGGGACGCTCTAGTCCACGATTGGCCCTCCGGTCTGCTCTATGCTTTCCCTCAGTTTCATCTGTTACCAAGAGTGATTCAGAAAGCTCTATCCTTGGGAAGCAAGATGATTCTAATCGCCCCACACTGGCCTTGCTAAGTCTGGTTCTCCTTTCTCCATCCATTCGTGGTGGACACGCCTTGGATTCTGGACCCAGTACCAGACCTACTGATACACATGTCGGGACAGTTCCACCCCTCCCTGTGGACCCTCAGTTTGACACCCTGGCTACTCCACTTCCGTCGCTTCTCAGGCTTCATTGCTTTTCACCTGAGGTGGTGCACATCTTATCCTCTCAAGTCTTCAACTAGGAAGATTTATTCTAGCAAATGGAAGAGATTCTCTATTTGGGCTCATGCTCAGGGAATTGACCCGTACACAGCCCCAATTCCTGCTGTGTTGGAATTCTTGTCCATGCTCTTTCAGCAGGGTTCTGCTCCTGCCACTATTAAAGTCCAGTCGGTGGCTATTTCGAACTTTCATACCTCCTCTGAGCCTTCCCTTATGGCTCACAAACTCTGTAAGGCCTTTTTAAAGGGCACCTTATTACTCAGGCCTCCTATTTCAGAACCTATTATGCCTTGGGATTTAAATTTGGTTTTGCAAGCCCTTACTTCTCTACCTTTCGAACCAGCTGCCACCTGTGAGTTAAAATTTTTGTCTTGGAAAATGGCCTTCCTGGTAGCCATTACATCAGCCAGACGAGTGTCGAGATTCAAGCCCTCTCCATTAAACCCCCATATTTGGTTTTTCATAAGGACAGAGTTTCTCTTCGACCTAACCCGTCCTTTCTCCCTAAAGTTACATCTCCTATTAATCTCAGTCTATTGAGCTACCAGTCTTCTTCCCACAATTTAAACCCCCATATTTGTTTTTTCATAAGGACAGAGTCCCACAATTTTCGAGCAGGGCAGAGTTTAGATTTCATCAACTGGATGTGCACCGGCAATTGCGATTTTATCTGCACAGGACCAAACATCTATGAAAGTCTGACCAATTGTTTCCTTTTCAGAAAATAGAGCAGGATCTGCTATTTCCAAGGTTACCATCTCCAGATGGATTTCAAATTGTATCTCCTTTATTTATTCGTCAGCAGGGAAAACTCTACCGTTTCCCATCAAGGCTCATTCTACTAGGGCTGTTTCTGCGTCTATAGCTTACCATGCCAGACTATCCTTGGATGATATTTGTGCTGCAGCCACGTGGGCTTCCCCTCACACCTTTGTTACTCATTACAAACTGGATGTGGCCTCTAGGGGTCGGGCTTCCTTTGGTTCCACGGTCCTCCGGAATATCTTCCTTTGAGCCTCCCAGAATAGAGGTGCTGGGGACACTGTCCCGTGAGTAAGAATGTAGGCGAGATTGGACTACATAACATCAAGAAGTTATGTACTCACCATAAAGTTCGATGTATGTAGTCCATCTCGCCTCACATTCTTACGTACCCTCCCACCTGTCCCCCATCCTGGAGGATCTGGAGGTTAGGATTCATGCTAGAGGACCCTTCAATGGTAGTTTGTTTTTCCATTACCCTTTTGGTACTGTTCTATGTTATGGTGTTATTGTTGTGCATGAGGTGTGACTGTGGTTTCGCAGCAAACTAGATCTGGGGCTATGGAGCAGTGCAGCATGGGATACCTACTTGGCCAGCCAATGAGAGACTTCGAGCTAGTAAAAAGTTGGCAGAGTCAGAGCCGCCGTGAGTAAGAATGTGAGGCGAGATGGACTACATACATCAAACATTATAATGAGTACATAACTTGTTACTCTCATTCCCTGCCTGTAACAGGAGTTTCGATGGTGGGCGAAGGCCTGTCACCAGAACAAGGGACAGCCATTCAGTCTACCCCCAGCCACACAGACATTAACAATGGATGCATCGGATTATGGCTGGGGAGCCCGCATGGCAGGAAGATGTATTCAAGGCACATGGTCCGCAAACCAAATGCATCTAAGTATCAATCAAAAAGAGATGCTAGCTGTTCAAAATGCCAGCCTTCAAGGACCTACTTCATCTGGGACAACTACTGATAAAGACAGACAATACCACGGTCATGTGGTGCATAAACAAGCAGGGAGGCACTCATTCTTACCCCCTTTGCAGACTAGCCATGACTTTGTGGGACACAGCATTGACTTACCAAGTACATCTGCAGGCACAATTCCTGCCAGGAAAGATAAATACTCTGGCAGATGAACTAAGCAGAAACCTCATGGATCCCCACAAGTGGAAATTGGATCCACAAGTCTTCAGCATGGTAACAAGGACATGGGGATGCCCGGACATAGATCTATTTACCTCACCTCACAACTGCCAACTAAAGAGATTTTGCACAAGGACTTCTCACAGACAAGCATGTAAAGTGGATGCCCTATCTTTCAGCTGGAAAAACTTAACAGTATATGCCTTTCCTCCTCTGCCTCTCCTCCCCAAGGTACTCCTGAAGGTCAGACAGGAGAAGCCAAAAATGATACTGATTGCCCTGGACTGGCCACGCCAGAACTGGTATCCAATCCTAAGGAACTTGTCTCAATGCCCAACCTGGACCTTACCCTCAAGTGCCTCATCTACTGTCCCAGCAGAACAATCAGATCCTGCACAGCCAACTCAAGACTTTAAATCTGGCAGCGTGGCGGATAATGTAGTCATACAAAACATACCTCTCACTAAAGCGGTGATGGATGTCATTTTGGAGGCCAGGAGGCCTAGTACTAAAAAAATCCTATGCTAAAAAATGGAAGAGATTCTGTGCTTGGAACCAGGCACTAGGAATTGACACAGCTGTACCAAACATTCCTCAGATTTGCAATACTTGACTGAGATACTGGACAAAGGCTTATCTTTTTCATCTATAAAAATTCATGCCTCTGCCATTTCAGCTCATTACAATAGAGCCGCCAATCTTTTCTCATCCTTTATTAAGGCAGTACCTTAGAGGGGCCAAAAATGTAAGGCCTCCAAGGAGATCACCAATACCTGCATGGGACCTCAATTATGTCTTGGAAAAACTCACCCTGCCTCCTTTCGAGCCAGCCGCTACAGCTGATATAAAGTTTTTATCTTGGAAAACAGCTCTGCTCCTAGCAATAACTTCTGCAAGACGAGTCTCAGAGCTACAGGCACTCATGGCATTTTTCATCCAGACAGGGTTTCTCTGAGGACAAACCCGACATTTATGCCTAAGGTAGTGTCCAGTGTGGCCCTTAACCAAACTATTCATCTGCCTGCTTTTTATCCAAACCCACAGAATAAGGGGGAGAGAATTCTGCATTCTTTGGATATACATAGACAGCTACACTTTTATTTGAACAGAACCAAAGCTTTCAGAAAGAGACAGCAATTACTAGTGGCATATGCTGCAGGATTACAAGGAAAAGCTATCTCAAAGCAGACTATTTCAAAGTGGATAGGCCACTGCATTCGTTTCTGCTATTCACAACATGGCAAGCCAATACCTAAGGGTATTAGGCCACATTCAACCAGGGCAGCAGCCATTTCAGCAACCTTCCTCAGGGGAGTACCAACCAAAGACATGTTAGAGGCTGCCAATTGGAGTTCAGTGCACACCTTCACAAAGCACCATCACTTACTACTCTACTCTAAATCCAGGGCAGGCTTTGCCACTGCAGTTCTGCAGGGCCTAATAGACGCTCCTAATGCTATTTAGCTCCAGCCTCCCAATCTTAGCTTTGGGATTCTACCCAATTGTAATGACTGCAACAGTGAAACACGAAGAACATAGTACAGTTGTGTACACTTAACATAAATGTAGATGTTCGAGTGTATTCACTGTTGCAGTCCAGGTTACCCACCCGCCATCCCCCTTTTCTCTGCTGGAACTTATCTGTACTTCTCTATTCTATACAACCTATGTGGTGTATTTGCTTGTAGATGAAGGCAAAATATATTTTTTGGTGCATGCATGTTTTATTGACATATTTTTAGCCTACCCTTTTGGGGGCACCTGACATCTGGGGCAAGAAAAACTGAAGAAAATGGTGTCTGCTGCATCTTTTATACCCCTGGCGCACTGACGTCAGGGAAGAGGCAACAGCAACTGATGCCGGACCTAGACTTTGGAATTCAGGCTGACTGAGGGTAGCCTGTCAGCAGGATAACCGACCGAGGGTAGCCTGCCAGCAGGATAACCGACTTGAGGACAGCCTGCCAGCAGGATAACCGACTTGAGGGCAGCCTGCCAGCAGGATAACCGACTTGAGGGCAGCCTGCCAGCAGGATAACCGACTTGAGGGCAGCCTGCCAGCAGGATAATGCAGTTGTAATGACTGCAACAGTGAATACACTCCAACATCTACATTTATGGTAAGTGTACACAACTGTACTGTGTTCTGACTTACTGAAGCTTATATATAATGTCTACTTTCAGTGAAAGAAAACAGGCGCACTTGTGGGCGGCAGGTTCCCTAGAAGGACTGCTACAGTCATTGCTTATACTGCTGTGCTTCAGAGCATGATGAGAATTCAGTTGCAAGACAGAAAGAAAAGCTCTTCCTTTGTAAGTGAACCAGTAAGTGAACCAGAATAAAAAACAAACACTGACCTTAGTTGGTCCAGATGTCTGCCTCAACTGCCATGCAGTAGCAGGGTCCTGTGGAAGTTCCACTGAAAAAAAAAGAAAATATACCTTGAAAAGAAAAAGCATTCCAGAAAGGGAAGGAGAGAGGAGACCCTGAAACTGGACGATTCCTAGAGGCTGTCGAAATCTGTAATGTCCTTAGAGACATCTGTACAACAGCAGCTATTGGCCATGTTGCCTGCTGTTATAAAGCTTCTGGCACTGCACTGGCTATCTCTGGTCTATCCTGCAAGACTAAAATTGCATTATCAACTGAGCTGGATGTCCGTCTTCATGTTCAAGTTGCATCACTGCTTATTAATTGCAGAAGGGGGCAGTGCCCACTCCATGCTAATTAGAGGACAGTGTCTATCCATCTGAGCCTAGGGACATCACTGCTAAGGCTAACAAAGACTGCAAAACAAAAAAGATCTCAGGTCTGTGGTTAGGATGCCAATCTACCCTCTGCAGCCATCACCAGATGAATCTGTCCCTCATCCTGCCCACCAGACTTCCCTTGAATGGTTTAAGCTGACTGAGGACTTTTTGAGCTTCACACAAAGAAGTCTTGCCAGATCCTGATGTTCTGTGTATGTCTGGTATCCATTTTATGAAAAAGAAATGAGAGGTTTGTTCCACAGAGAAAATCGTACATCAGTGACTTGAAAAGGAGTGACCAGAACTACAGATCTCAGCTTTATTCTCTTAAATTATGACACAGATGAAGAGGATACCTTGTCCTTTGGTCTTCATAGAGGACGTTAATTTTCAGTCATAAGAAATCATTTCAAATGTTAGTCTAACGCGGCTTGTGTCACAGAAGCAATATCTGAACCTCCTGAGAATAGAATAATCTACACATGTATCTATTCCTCCAGTACAGGAAGTCCTGTTCGATATCTTTGATGAAGCAGAATATTTAGATCCAGACTCCCAGCTGCTGCCCCAGTGTGGCCTGACACTTTGTATGGCCTCTCTGTGTTTGCGTAGGTATCCTCCTACTGCTCCAGTTTTCTTCCATATTCCGAAGACATGCAGTAGGTGGATTAGATGCACTAAATTGGCCAATAGGTATGAGTGGGCATGCAAGTGTGTGGTGATCTGCTGTGGCAGGGCTAGCCAGTCAGTGGTGTAAACCTTGGCTCTAGGTGACTGTCACTGTTGGTGACACCCTGACCCCATGTACAAAAATGGGAAAAAGGGGTTGTGAATGGATGGGTACCCTCACAGATTAACATTCAAAATGTCATTGGTTGATCTAGAGTCCCTGGTTAAGGAATCTGAACTGGCCCTAAAGTGCAACATGTTTCCTTGACTGCAATTACTGCCACTCCAAAAATTCAAGGCATTCCCCATAGTGCCAAGAGCAAGTTAGCAAAGCCTCTTAATTTAAAGGTATTAGCCCAGGGAAATGTACAGGATATATACCCAAGGGAAAAGATGGCAGAGCTTTTATATGATGTAGTCTGCACACTTCAGCAGTGCGAATGGTAGCTGCAGACAACAGTTGCTTGGCACCTTTGAGGGTCTCACAAGCACAGAACTCCTCCTATAATGCTTTACACTTTTTAGTTCTTGCAGCTGTTAGTAAACATCTAAAGGTGTTCCCAGAAATGCTTTTGGAAGTCTTTGGTCCCATTCTTGTATTGGGTTATTCAGTTAAGAATCCTAATTTTTATGTGCATTTTTGAGCATCTCTTTAAGAGTAAAATGATTTAATTTGCCAATCTTTACTTCCTCCCATTAGGTCACTGTTTGTTTTAGGCTGACACCCTCATAGCTGGGCTTTGCCCAGAGCATTATCTAAATGATTTGCTCTAGTAATTGCTTACTGATCTCCATTTCCCTCTTCAGGGGGTGTGGTTAGATCATAACATGCATTCTCACTGCCATTATGCAAAGGGCACAAGTCATCCTCAGGGCTGTTTTAATGATGGTTCCATTTCCATGAATTCTTGCATCATAATATGCAAAATCCCTGGGTAAGGCCTCCCCTACCCTAGGAGAGAATAGAAGGCTTAACTTCTTTTTTTTCTAGGACATGGTTGTGAGTACTAAAATTGGACTCAAGGAATCACTGAGGATCTTAGTGTCCTTCCTTACCACTGTTGCAGTATTCTTAACATAAGGGACATTCTTTACATAGGGGATCTCCTGCCAAAGATAGACCAATGTCCACCCATTATATCAAAGCCTTTGGAATTTATAGGTGTCATACATCACAACTTCTATGGTCCCCGTGCAAGGCATAGGGCAAAAAGGTGACATACGGACATACCCCAGAACTTCTTTGCTACAAGTCTGAACACCATCAATGAACATTAGTCTGAATGTTCTTTCTATGCTACCTACCAAGCTGTATTTCAGAAGTGCTCCACTGGGTGTGTTTCTCTCTCTCTCTTTATTTTTGTGTGTGTAGAAAGGGAAAATGTTAGTGTGGGAGACATATTCCCCATAAAGACAAGCAGTGTGTGTTCTCTTTAGGTGTTCCACAACAATACACAGTGTTCTACCTACCAAATGTTTGCCCCCTATGACCCTACATAGTTGTCTCCTGCTTATTGATTTACCTAGAGAACCAACATCTAAAATTGTTGGTGCTGGGTACTATGGTAGAGTCTTCCATCATGAAGGTCAACCTCTTGCCTAGAAAAAGGCCAAAAAAACTCTTGTCTGATTCAGCTGCTATCCTGCCTCCCCTGGATGTCTTTTTCAAGGCTGGTGAAAGCCCAGAGGATCATCCAGTTGTTCCTTTGGATTCCTCTGCCATGACCCTGTTGGAAGCCAGCATGGATCAACTTCTCCCACATTCCCATAGGCTTTACAAATGTCTGTTCTGGACATTGAGAGGGAACCTTATCTGATTGTATCTGAGGGACCAAAGGGAGTACCGCAGATTCTAGTTTGGGAGAGGTTCCTACTACATTGGTTTAATGTCAACAAGAGTTCCAACCTCCTGAGGTTTTTCAGACAGCCATATCTCAAGAGAAAAAGCTGTTAAAGGATCTCCAATATGAATGATAGGATTTTACTCGGGGGTTGTTTAATATTAATGGTCTTGAAGCCACCTCAGGGAAGTCTCTACCTGGTCCTCCCTGGTCATCTACTCCAGAGCAGGAGTCAACTCAAGAGGATTTAGATTCAAAGGAAGAGTTGTTGCCATATTCTTCTCAAATCCCTTCACCTTTGACTTATGGTCTGAGAAAGAGGATTCCATTACTCCACATTCTCCCTTAGAGGAACTCTGTTTTGGGGACACTATTTTCATGCATGATGGAATATTTCAAATGGGACTGTGCTCAGGTTTTTGATGCTCAAAAGAGGTATGATGAACTCCTCCAGATGGAGTCGCTGAAAGCCTCTGCTCTGCTTCCACTCTTAGCTGCCCTCTTTGGATACCTTTTCAGCAGCCTTTATTGCCCCTGAGTCAGCCTCCAGCTCACCAGAAACCTGACAGATTTTACAGGGTGCTTGAAGATTGTAAATGTTTGTACAAATGTCCTGCTGATCCTTCTGTGTCTTCTGACAAATCCTCTAACTTTTTCCCTATACTAAACTGGTTAATTAAGATGAAGGTAGTAGAAACCTGGAATGGCTAGGCAAAAATGACTATACTGCTGCCTCCCTTGCTTTTAGGGCAATTAAGTACCAACCAAACTCACATGATCAGGTATATTTTAGCCCTTCTTTCTCAAGCTTCTCATGCAATTTCTGACCTCTCTGATTCAGAAGGGAAGACCTTGGCCCTTTTCTTTTTGGGTTTTTCATCTCAAGTGGCTTGTCGCTCTTAATTGTAGCTATGATGCGTCTGATCTGATGCTTCTTCCAGGGGTGCTGCATTTGGTTCTGTTTTGAAGCACTACTCTTGGCTTCATCTTCAGCCTTTACACGATAACATTAGAGCTAAATTGTTGGATGCCCTACTTGATAAGAACCTTTTTGGCAATGCTGCTGCTCAGCTTTTTAAATCCCTGCAGGATAAAGGCAAGGCGTTGCAGGAACTGAAATGTATTTTTGTTTCTCCTATCCCTACATTTTGGAGAAATTATCCATCCAAATATGTCTTTGTTCACAGACATTCCCGTCCTCCACCTAAGGGTAAAAAATGTTCTAGACATGTGCCCCCAGCCAGGTTTACACAGACTCCTACTTCTCAGAAGACTTTTTTTCAAGATGACCAATGTTCTCTCTGACACTTTGCTTCCCTTTCCCCAGGTTAAGTTCCTTTATCCCTTCATCTTTCCCTGTTCCTACCCAATTGGTTACAGGTCATTCAAGACTCTTGGGTTTTGTCCATCATCCAACAGGAATATTTCATGCTGTGTGGAAATCCCTTCCTTCTTTTCTGGGAATCACTCAACCTACTCTGGTACAGCTTCCTTTCTTCCCAGTTCTGTTTCAGGCCCATCTGGGTCATGGCACCATTCAGGTTGTGCCCCTGGCCAGGAAGGGAAAGGATTTTATTCCAAGATGTTCCTGGTTCCCAGGAAGGAAGGCACCTGGAGACCCATTTGGACCGTTTTCAACTCTAATACCTTTCTAAAGGTCCCTTCCTTTCAGATGTTGTCCCTTCAAACCCTTTTGTGTCTCCTTCTTCCCCAGGCCTTCTTGGTATCTCTGGACCTCAAGGATGCCTACCTACACTTCTGTATTTATCCCCTTTTCAGAAACATTTACTTTTCTCTGTTTCTTCCTTGCATTTTTAGTTCTCTGCTTTGCCATTTGACCTGTCTACTGCCCCAAGCATATTCACCAAATGCCTTCTGCAGGATGAGAGGGGTTCAGATATTTCCTTATCTGGACAACCTGCTCATTCAGGCATCATTCCCTGAGGTTTGGCTTCAAAAACCTCAAGTTTACTATTTGTCCATTACAAAGCCTGGGGTTTACCAGGATCTTTCAGAAATCAGTCCTGGTTCTTTCTCAGGATTATGTTTTCCTCAGTTGCAGGATCCAGACCATTCCCTTGTTGGCATCTTTGCTTCCACCCAAGGCCCTCTTTCTGATGGTGTTTATTAAGTCTCTTCTTAATCTGGCTTTGGTCACAGCCAGGGATTTTCTCAGGGTTCTAGGATTCATGGCTTGCATTATTCATATGCTGTCTCAAGCGGTTCCTCGAGCCAGTGTGGCTTCAACACTCATCCACTAGATTTCCTAGTTCCCTTCCTTCCATGTCTCAGTCAGACTTCAGGGTCTATATTGTAAGTTTGAAGTTTGAAAACTTCGAATCTCATATGATCGATATATGAGCAAAGCTTTAAAACATTGAACGTTTCAACAGAGATCGCTGTAGGGAATATTTCCCTTCATTTCAATATAGTTTGATCTCGGCGTTGGTATATTTAAGTAACTGGGGGGTGTGAGGAGTGCAGGGGGGCTTGCCCCCTCTGCATAGAGCGTTCAGGTAGTTTTTTTTTTTTTTTAGTTTGTTTATATTTTATGTTCGATGTTTGAAAACTTCGCTCATATGGAGTTGATCATATGAGATTCAAAGTTTTCAGACTTTGAATATGTAATATAGACCTCAATTTCAGTGGTGAATTTATCAGCTTTCTCTCAACCCAGAGCTTCCTTTCCAACCTCCAGTCCCATCTCAGGAACTCTCTTTAGATGCCTTGGACAGGGGGTGAGTAGATTCCTTTTTATCCCTCAAGGTCCAGGTTCTCTGGCACTATTCATCAGAGGTCAGATTCCATCAACATCAAGGAGATAAGAGCTCTCCTGTTAGCTCATCAACCATTTCATTCCTTTTTTTTTTCCAAGGGCATCTCAAGGATTCACAGACAATACCACAAAACGCTGTCTTACCTTCTTTGCAGACTTGCTTTTCAAATGTGGGATCTAGCTGTCCAGTATCAAGTCTTTCTCCAGGCTATCTGCATTTCTTCACAGCAAAATATAATAGCAAACTCTCTGAGCAGGTCCAGTGCATGGGCTCATGAATGGATGCTTCATAGAGATGTTTTTCTGGACATTGTCCATAGTTGAGGTATTCCACGGGTAGATCTTTTGCCTCCCCTGTGAACAGACAGCTTTCTCTCTTCTGTTCCAGAGTCCCAAGCCCCCTGGCTTGGAAGGTGGATGCCCTATCTTTTCCCTGGAAGGGATTTTTTTCTCTCCACCTTCCCCTGATTCTGAGGGTTCTGCACAACATTAAGAGTAGGCAAGACATCCCAAAATCTTGTTGGTGATTCTGTTTTTTGCCCCAGATAGCATTGGTTCCCCCTTTTTCTTCACTTAACCAGGGGCATTTGCCACGTTACCTTACTGGGTGGACCTTCTCACACAAGATTAGGGGTCTCTCATCCATCCTCACTTCTACACACTTCAACTGACTCTGAGGGTGATAGGGTTTTGATCCTTTTTAGGCACCTCTTTTCTGAGGACATGTTTGGGGTTCTGCAGGAGGCCAGGAAATCATATTTGTCCAAATGGAAAAGATTTTCTGTTTGGTGCCTCTGTCTTAACCAGGATCCATTGAAAGTGGTGGTTCCTTTGGTTATCTCCTATTTATGTGAATTGCTACATGCTGGGTTAGCATATTGTTCAGTTAAAGCTCACCCCTCAGCTATTTCTTTTTGTCTGCCTTTGACTCCTCTTCTGGCCTTTAGGTTTGAGGTTAAATAATTTCTTAAAGGCATCCTTCATATCCGGCCTCCGAGGTAGCCTAGTCTGCCTTCCTAGGACCTAGTTTTGTTCTTGAAAATTTCACTCTGGCTCCTTTTGAATGTGTATCTTCATCTTCTTTGCAACATTGTACTTGCAAGACTGTTCTTTTGGCTCTTACATCAGCTAAGAGAGTATCTGAACACCAGGCTCTTATGGCTTTTCCTGCTTTGTTTTTCACAAGGGCAGGGTGCCTCTTCATATTAATTCTTTTATACCCAAGGTGGTCATTGAGTACCTTTTTTTATAGTCTGCTAGTGAGAAGGTCCTTCACCACTTGGAATTTGCATAGGCAGCTCCGATATTGTTTGGATAAGACTAAACCCATTTGGTAGTCTGAGCAACTTTGTTTCCTTTCATCCCAGGTCTTTTGGATTGGCAGTTTCTAAACAAACCATTTCTTCCTGGATCTATAAGACCAGTTCTTTTTGGTACTCTTTTCATGGCAGATGTCTTTCTGCCTGTGGAAAGGCTAACCCTACCAGAGCCGTTGGTTCTTTTTTCAAAGGACTGGACACCAATTCCATCTGTGAGGTTGTTACCTGAACTTCTGTCCATACCATCACTAAACATTATGAGGTGGATGTTGTCTTCAGAGCAAGAGCTGGCTTTGCCAGAGCTATCCTACATGGTTTTCTAGAGGCTTGTCTGTGCCTTCCTCCTCCCAAGTTTCCTCTTGAGTTTTTGTACCCTCCCTTATGTAAGTAATACTGCCACATTGATATGGAAGAACATAGTACAGTTGTGTAAAATCTTGCCATAACAGTAGATGTCCCTTCTCTTCATTATGTTGCAGTATTTGCTCCCTCGTCCCTCTTCTGATCTGCCCTATTCTCACTTTCCTGGCCAGGGATTCTTTTCTTTCCAGTTGCATATGTTCCTCCTGGTCCCTAAGGATATTCTGTTCCTCAAAAAAATAAAAGTATTCTGGCTCCACGATGACCAAACAGACCAGTGATTGTATACATTTATTGAATAAACTATGCAAGTAAAACCTTTCACCTTACAAGGCTTCTTCAGGGATATGAACAAAAACTGTTACAGCATTAAAACAGTAGACAATTAAAGCCATGTGGCATAAAAAAATCTAACGAAAGTAAATATCAGTCCGCACTTCAGCAAGACAAACGCTACTGTGAAGATAAAAATATAACAACATTTGAAAGTAATGTTCATTCACAGTAGCAGACCAGGGCAGCAAGCAATAAATCCAAAGTCCATAAAAATAAGCTTCAAGACGAAAACGAGATCACAATGCAAAAAGACCAAAACTTTTTATTCAACTTAACATCGGTAAGCGCTTTCACCACATGGGCTTCCTCAGACCGTAAACTGACTCAGCCATACATTCAAATTTATATAGCATCCTATTAAATTTAATCAATAATTATTCAATTAAAGAATTACGTAAAACATGCTGATGGCATTCTTAAAGTGACCAAAATGCAATATACAAACTACAGTTATTAAAAAACTGTTAAACAATTGTGGAAGAACAATTATTGAAAGCAAATGTTAAAAACAAAAAATTAATAAATAATATGAATGTCACATCTAAAAACCTGTCATAGGCGTTCATTTAAATATAAAAATATATAAAATTCATGCAAGTGTAAAAAAATTTTTATCACTTATTGCTAATTTTCAATCTCCTACTACTTAAAATAGGTTTTAAGGGAACTTTATCATTGAGTCCCGGAAATTTATCCGCTCTAAAGCGGATAATCCACCTGGTTTCACAACTTTCTGTGTAATTTCTAAAATTACCTCCTCTTGGCTCTGGCTCTATCAATTGTAAAACAGAGAGCCTAAATTCATGTGTATTATTTATTTCATTAATATGCCTTGCTAAAGCATTACTAGGTGTACTTATTTGTGCATGATATACATGTTCCCTGATTCTTCCTTTTAGCGTTCTATTAGTTTTCCTATATAGAACGCTGTGCAGGAAATGCACCTAGCTAAGTACACCACGTTGGTGCTATTGCAATTAGCTTTTGCGTGAATATAAAAAGTCTTATAATAGGATGGACAAAGGTGTCAGTATTATCAACGCAAACACATTGATTACAATTTCCACAGGATCTAGTCCCAACTGTGGAGCCTTGACTATAATGGTCTTCTTCAACATACTCTGATAACATAGCTGTTGAATGTTCTTTTTATTTTTAAACAGGAATCTAGGTTCCACACCTACCACTTGTATATTCATATCTACCTGTAAAACACCCCAGTGTTTACGTATGATATTACACACCAAAGGTGTATCCATGGTGTAGAACATAGGCACTTTTACTACTGAGGTATGACTAAAGGTTCTACCTTCATTGTCATTAAATCTAGTGTCAGAAAAATAAGGAGCTCCATTAGAACTTCTAACAGTGTCAAAATCTCGCACGACCTACTCAATTTCATTCGGCTTGTATCCCCTAACCAACAAACGTGATTCTAAACCTTCTAATTCCTGTCTGTAGTTGTCATAGAGTGGATTCAATCTCGATGCCTTCATGGCTTGTCCTTTTATAACATTATGGAGCACATATTGTGGATGCATGCTGTCTCGGTGTAACAAAGTGTTGCGATAACATGCTTTCCTATGTATTCCCGTGTTTAATAGACCATTACCAAGTCTCACAATATTCACATCCAGGAAAGGTAAAGTTTCACGTGAGTAACTCATAGTAAACTTAAGGTACACGGAGTAAGATTATTCACTTGGGAAACAAAATTAATGTTTTCTCGTCACCCTTCCATATTAAAAACAAATCATCTATGAATCGCTCATAAAACCCTACATGAGTCTTAAAATCATCCATATTAAATAAACAATCCTCTTCCCAAGCAGCCATGAAAATGTTGGCATAGGTATTGGCACAGGATGTGCCCATAGCCACGCCATCATTTTGAATATATAGTGTGTCCTGGAAAACAAAAATATTGATGTTCTTCATCTCACATTGTTTTCCAATACTGTTTATAGAAACAACAAAATAAGGTCAATATTACTATCAGTCAATGTGGAATGTGTAGTTAAATAATTTCTAATTCTCATAACACCCTCAACATTGGGTATAACAGTAAAAAGACTTGTTACGTCTATAGTAACCAATAAGGTGTCTCTTGTTCTAGGCCTTTAATATAATCATATAATTGGAGAAGGAACTGTTTACTGTCCTTTAGAATGAAAGAATTCTGTTCCACTAAAGGTCGTAAATAGTACTCAATATACAGCGACAAGGGTTCAGTTACCCAACCATGTCCTGAGACGATGGGTCTTAAAAGTGGGTTCAAAGAGTTTTTATGGACTTTGGGAAGTCCTTGGATTGTTGGTAACAGTGGGTTACTGGTCCATAGAAACTTATACAAGTTAGGGTCAATATATTTGCATGCAAGTGAATCATCCAACATGTCATATATTTTGAATACCTTGACCTCTACTTCCTCTATAGTTAATGGAGAATAAAACTCCCCTTCATCTAACAAAGAAAGCATGTTAGAGATATAACAGTCCCTGTCCATTATGACAACAGGACCACCTTTATCAGCTGGCCTAACAATTATAGTTGTATCACTACTTAAGTTTTTTAAAGCTAATCTTTGTTTAAATGACAAATTATTCCTTCTTCTATTACTATTACTTGTTTGGTAACTAAGATTGTATAAGTCTTCTTCGACCAACTTAGTGAAAACATCTAAAACTGGATTCAACATGGGTATGTAAGTACTAGGTACTTTAAAAACATTCAAATTTTCAGAGTCATTACTGGCAAAATCAATTTTAAGTTGAACATTTCGTACAAACAGCTTAAGGTCTATCATAGTGTCCGTTAACTCACTTCTACTAGAAGGTATGAAAGAAAGCCCTTTATTTAAAAGTTTCATTTCATCTTCATTCAAAATAAGTTATGTATTAACGATTGTCCACACGCTCCAGTGTTGGTCCTACTTGTTCTCCCCCTGATCCCTTGCGTTTCTGTCTCCCCCTGCTGTAAGACCAAGATCTCGTGGCCTGCTGTTTGTGATCTATGGGGAAAGGGACAGCAGGGTTAGAAACCTTAACTGTATCATGTGTTGGCAAAATGACCTTCCTTCTAACAACTGGGTCCGGTAAAATTTCACCGGAGCTGGGGTTATCTTTATTCGTGTCAATAGACACCTCCTCTGGAGCTGTTTCATGCATTCTAACATTAGCCTCCACAGTAGTAGAGCGATCAACTGCATTAGCTGCTGTGTTAACATTACTCAGCACATTCGACCCATTGTCGGCTGTTACAACATTATTGACCGAAACATTAACATCTCTATTACGAGCATATAGTCTGTTTTCATTTGTAGCAGAAGGATTAGAACGAGCACCGTTTGCCCTCGGCCAAATGAAAACCTGGCCAGAATTAAAATCATTAATATCTCTAATAATCTTATTCTTTTTTATTTCAAGCAGTCTTTTTTTCATAGACTGCTACATTGTCCAACATTTTGTCCATTCCTAAATTAACATTGTCCTTTGGATACATGCTGGAAACCAAGCGTTGTTGTTCGAAAACTGAGTCTCTTAACTTATCTTCTTCGGGCTGAAAGAATTCATTCAGCAACTTCATATAATCCATGCTTAAATCTGTATTTAATTGCTGCCATTTATATAAAAGTTCTGGATAGTTATTTCCTGTGGTCGGCATTTTTAATATGCGTAGACCACGTGGTATGATTTTTTTGTGTAAACATACCTCAAAATGTTGGCGTTGGAGCTGCATTCTCTTAAGCTTCATAATGTCAAATTCCATTCTGTCAAGGGCTTCCACTAAGCTATTCGTATTCGGAGCAATACCACCATTCGGTTCGGAATCCCCCAATACCTCCACTGTCATTAAAGAATTCTCAGTACCGGAAACATAGGTCACGAACCGATCTGTCTTCCGGAAATCCCTTGAATGTCCTGGTAAATTGTACGGCAATTCAATAGAAATTGAGGTAGTCTCAGGCCATGTCTTTGACAAAATGCGAAAATAGCCAACAAATAATGAAAGTAAATATCAGTCCGCACTTCAAGACAAACGCTACCGTGAAGATAAAAATATAACAACACTTGAAAGTAATGTTCATTCACAGTAGCAGACCAGGGCAGCAAGCAATAAATCCAAAGTCCATAAAAATAAGCTTCAAGACGAAAACGAGATCACAATGCAAAAAGACCAAAACTTTTTATTCAACTTAACATCGGTAAGCGCTTTCACCACATGGGCTTCCTCAGACCGTAAACTGACTCAGCCATACATTCAAATTTATATAGCATCCTATTAAATTTAATCAATAATTATTCAATTAAAGAATTACGTAAAACATGCTGATGGCATTCTTAAAGTGACCAAAATGCAATATACAAACTACAGTTATTAAAAAACTGTTAAAAAGCAATTGTGGAAGAACAATTATTGAAAGCAAATGTTAAAAACAAAAAATTAATAAATAATATGAACGTCACATCTAAAAACCTGTCATAGGCATTCATTTAAATATAAAAATATATAAAATTCATGCAAGTGTAAAAAATTTTTATCACTTATTGCTAATTTTCAATCTCCTACTACTTAAAATAGGTTTTAAGGGAACTTTATCATTGAGTCCTCGGAAATTTATCCGCTCTAAAGCGGATAATCCACCTGGTTTCACAACTTTCTGTGTAATTTCTAAAATTACCTCCTCTTGGCCCTGGCTCTATCAATTGTAAAACAGAGAACCTAAATTCATGTGTATTATTTGTTTCACTAATATGCCTTGCTAAAGCATTACTAGGTGTACCTATTTGTGCATGATATACATGTTCCCTGATTCTTTCTTTTAGCGTTCTATTAGTTTTCCCTATGTAGAACGGTGTGCAGGAAACACACCTAGCTAAGTACACCACGTTGGTGCTATTGCAATTAGCTATTGCTTGAATATAAAAAGTCTTATTAATAATAGGATGGACAAAGGTGTCAATATTATCAACGTAAACACATTGATTACAATTTCCACAGGATCTAGTCCCAACTGTGGAGCCTTGACTAATGGTCTTCTTCAACATACTCGGATAACATAACAGCTGTTGAATGTTCTCTTTATTTTTAAACAGGAATCTAGGTTCCACGCCTACCACTTGTATATTCATATCTACCTGTAAAACACCCCAGTGTTTACGTATGATATTACACATCAAAGGTGTATCCATGGTGTAGAATATAGGCACTTTTACTACTGAGGTATGACTAAAGGTTCTACCTTCAGTGTCATTAAATCTAGTGTCAGAAAAATAAGGAGCTCCATTAGAATTTCTAACAGTGTCAAAATCTCGCAGGACCTTCTCAGTTTCATTTGGCTTGTATCCCCTAACCAATAAACGTGATTCTAAACCTTCTAATTCCTGTCTGTAGTTGTCATAGAGTGGATTCAATCTCGATGCCCTCATGGCTTGTCCTTTTATAACATTATGGAACACATACTGTGGATGCATGCTGTCTCGGTGTAACAAAGTGTTGCAATAACATGCTTTCCTATGTATTCCCGTGTTTAATAGACCATTACCAAGTCTCACAATATTCACATCCAGGAAAGGTAAAGTTTCACGTGAGTAACTCATAGTAAACTTAAGGTACGGAGTAAGATTATTCACTTGGGAAACAAAATTAATTAATGTTTTCTCGTCACCCTTCCATATTAAAAACAAATCATCTACGAATCACTTATAAAACCCTACATGAGTCTTAAAATCATCCATATTAAATAAACAATCCTCTTCCCAAGCAGCCATGAAAATGTTGGCGTAGCGAGATTTTGACACTGTTAGAAATTCTAATGAAGCTCCTTATTTTTCTGACACTAGATTTAATGCCAATGAAGGCAGAACCTTTAGTTATACCTCAGTAGTAAAAGTGCCTACGTTCTACATCATGGATACACCTTTGATGTGTAATATCATATGTAAACACTGGGGTGTTTTACAGGTAGATATGAATATACAACAAGTGGTAGGCGTGGAACCTAGATTCCTGTTTAAAAATAAAAAGAACATTCAACAGCTGTTATGTTATCCGAGTATGTTGAAGAAAACCATTAGTCAAGGCTCCACAGTTGGGACTAGATCCTGTGGAAATTCTAATCAATGTGTTTACGTTGATAATATTGACACCTTTGTCCATCCTATTATTAATAAGACTTTATTCACGCAATAGCTAATTGCAATAGCACCAACGTGGTGTACTTAGCTAGGTGTGTTTCCTGCACAGCGTTCTATATAGGGAAAACTAATAGAACGCTAAAAGAAAGAATCAGGGAACATGTATATCATGCACGAATAGGTATACCTAGTAATGCTTTAGCAAGGCATATTAGTGAAAACAAATAATACACATGAATTTAGGTTCTCTGTTTTACAATTGATAAAGGCAGGGCCGAGAGGAGGTAATTTTATAAATTACACAAAGTTGTGAAACCAGGTGGATTATCTGCTTTAGAGCGGATACATTTCTGGGACTCAATGATAAAGTTCCCTTAAAACCTATTTTAAGTAGTAGGAGATTGAAAATTAGCAATAAGTGATAAAATTTTTTTACACTTGCATGAATTTTATATATTTTTATATTTAAATGAACGCCTATGACAGGTTTTTAGATGTGACGTTCATATTATTTATTAATTTTTTGTTTTTAACATTTGCTTTCAATAATTGTTCTTCCACAATTGTTTTTTAACAGTTTTTTAATAACTGTAGTTTGTATATTGCATTTTGGTCACTTTAAGAATGTCATCAGCATGTTTTACGTAATTCTTTAATTGAATAATTATTGATTAAATTTAATAGGATGCTATATAAATTTGAATGTATGGCTGAGTCAGTTTACGGTCTGAGGAAGCCCATGTGGTGAAAGCGCTTACCGATGTTAAGTTGAATAAAAAGTTTTGCTCTTTTTGCATTGTGATCTCGTTTTCATCTTGAAGCTTATTTTTATGGACTTTGGATTTATTGCTTGCTGCCCTGGTCTGCTACTGTGAATGAACATTACTTTCAAGTGTTATAAAAAATCTAACATTTAAAGTGACGGTCATCTAATTTTATGTCTTAAATCTTTTAAAATTAGTTTCACTGTAAAACTTTCATTAAGACCGGGGGAAGATATGTGCTATAAAGCGAGCTATTCATCTTTTTTTTTTCTTTTTCATTTAATAAATCACCCCTCTAATATTCTCATTAATCGTTTGCAATATTAAAAATTTAAAAGTGTGTGTGCTATATTCCTTAATGTGTTTATATAAGGCATTAGTATCTATACCCCTGTGTACTTCGGAGAGAATCACAAATATGCCCGTTTACCTTTCTAATGGTATTTCCAATATAGACAGCATTGCATTTTACGCATAATGCCATGTATACAAGATTCTTAGTATTGCATGTGTCATAAGTATAAATAACAAAATCTTGTTTATTAATAGGATGCTTAAAGGACTTATCAGTAAAAATATATACATTTATATGTTCCAACTTTAGTACTAATAAGCTTCTTAACATATTTTTTCTTGATGTTCTTCATGTTTTACTGTTGCAGTCATTACATTTCGGCCTGATTAACAAACTCTTGGGTCCTGCATCGGTTGCTGTCCCTTTTCCATGATGTCAGGTCATCAGGGGTATAAAACATGCAGCCGAAGCCATTACCCCAGTATTTCTTGCTGTGCGGTGCCCGAAGCAGAAGCAGTTTGCAAGTGCCGGTCAGCCAACTCCTAAAATTTTTGTTTTCATGTTTCAGAACCAAAGTCTTTAACTAAAGCCACGTACCCCATTGGGGAAACTTTTTCTTGCTCCTTACCGATGTCAGTAAAAGTTAATAATTGCATTACTTGTGGAAAGCAAATACCTCAAAGATTTTCATTCGTACTGTATACCTTGCCTAGGCCCTGACCACGACGTACCTTGCTGTTGGTTTTGTGCTTTATTTAATCAGCGCACTATCCGTCTGTTTATTTTCACCTCTAAATATTTCTGTTCTCAGTTTAATTGTCCAGAAATGTCATCGGCTAGCCATCCGACTACCAGGATTCCAAAAAAATGCAAAGATAAAGACATAGACAGGCCACTGAGGTCCAAAACTGCTGATGATGCTTCTAAGCCAGTCGCCAGTTCGCCAGTACTCGGGCGCTTTTGCAGCCCCTGATACCCGCTACTTCTGATTCACAGGCATCTACTGAGACCCATTCGGAGTCCGGTTTGCCGTGAGATACTTCAACTAAGGAACCCGTGGATGTCTCTACCTTGGATGGGTCCAGAGCCGCTGTGCAGGCACTGGCTTCTGAGGGTATGTTCAGGCCTATGGACTTGCATTTTAAAATGACGCCTCCTTCTTTACTTAGGCCTAAATCTCGATCCATGCCTAAAAAAATGACGCCCAGGCCACATGCTTAGGCCTCTATGCCTAAAAAACAAATGATAAGAATGGCTGAAGATCTAATAACGCTAATCGGGGGTAGCCAACCCCCCCCCCCTTCTAAGAGGCCTAGGACTGAAGCTGATTATGAATCTTCTGATCAGGATTCTGTTTCTGAGTCTTCTGATGATCTGGATTTGCCCTTATCTACTTATGAAGATTCTGATGTAGAGGACTCCATTCCCTCTGCTTCCCCTCCGGAGGATTTTTCTTTTGGGGAAACCTTACTAAGGGAGCATTTCCACTGGGAAAGTCAGGATTTTTCTGATTCAAAAACGAGGTTTAGAGATTTCCTTCTCCTACCTCAGCATAGGCCTTTAGCTATTCATCCTGTACTAGACATTGTTGATGCTTTTTCGGAATCTAGTTTGGCCCCTGATACCCTGCCTCCTGCTCCCAGAAAACCTGACAGATACTACAGGGTCCCTGAGTCCCACAAGTTCCTTTTAAAAAAATCCTATTGCATATCCAGAGACTATTTCACAGGAGCCCAAGGGCATTAAGGCTTCTACTGCTAAAAATCCTACCCCTTCTGATAGAGACTCCAGGGCGCTGAATAGATGGGGTAAGAAGGTTTACACTTCTGCAACCTTGGCCATTAGGGCTTTAAACTGCCTGTTTCATATGTTAAAGTATCAGCAACATGTTATTGGACTGCTTAAATAGAAAATGTTGATTCCTGACTGTGTGGAAAATAAAGAATTACAGGATTTAATGCATTCTGCTGAACAAGTTGGAAAACATACTTTGCAATGTGGATGTTCTTCGTGTTTCACTGTTGCAGTCATTACATTTGGGTAATCCTGCTGGCAGGTTGCCCTCAGCCGGCCTGAATTTCCAAAGTCCTGGGTCCTGCGTCGGCTGCTGTCGCCCCCTCCCTGACAGGTCGTCAGGGGTATAAAAGATGCGGCTGATGCCATTTTCTTTAGTCGTTCTTGCCGCACGGTGCCCGAAGCAGTTGGCAAGTGCCGGTCGGCCGACTCCTGAGATTTTCGAGTTCGAATTTCAGATCCGAAGTCTTCTATAAAGCTAAGGACCTCGTTGGGGAAACTTTTTTCTTGCTCCAGAACCGATGTCAGAAAAGTTAATTGTATTTCTTGTGGGAAGCAAATACCTCATAAGGACTTTCATTCTTACTGTATTCCTTGCTTAGGCCCTGATCATAATTATCTGGGTTGTTGGTTTTGTGCTAGATTTAGCCAACGGACTATTAAGCGTCTGTATGATTATGCTTTAAACTACTTTGGCCACAGATTTAATTATCCAGAAATGTCGGAAAGCCATCCGACTACCGGAGTTCAGAGAAAACGCAAAGAAAAAGACCAAGGCCCAAAACCGACGAAGCTTCTCCTAAGCCAGTCACCGGTTCTCAGTGAGGTGCTTTCACAGCCCCTGATGACCGCTACTTTAGACTTGCAGGCCGCTACCGACTCCCACGTGGAGTCGGCCATGCTGCTGGAAACTCAAGGTATTGGAACCTCGGACATTCTTTCAGATGGTCTGGAGCCGCTGAGCAGGCACCAGCTTCTGAGGGTGTATTCAGACCCAAACATCTATATATTAAACTGACTTCAAAGGCAAAGACTAAAGCACTTTCAAAGGCAAAGAAGCTACCTCAAGAGCCACGTGGACAGGCCTCCATGCCCAAAAAACAGATGCTCAAAGTGGCCGAAGACTTGATTACCTTAAACAGGATTTCCCATCCCCCTCCTGATAAGAGGCCTAGGCAAGAGACTGACTATGAATCTTCAGATCAGGTTTCCATTTCTTCTGATTCCTCTTCTGATCAGGAATATTCTTTTCCCCCTATGAGGATTCTGATGCTGAAGAATCCATACCTCCAGCTTCTCCTCCTGTAGATTATTCTTTTGGGGAAACCTTTCATACCATGAGGGAGCATTTCCACTGGGAGAGTCAAGATTTTTCAGAGTCTAAAAAAGAGGCTCAGGGATTTCCTGTTACTACTTCAGCACAAGCCACTAGCTATTCCTCCAGTGTTAGACATTGTAGATGTGCTTTCGGGGTCTAGCCTAACCCCTGACTCCTTACCTCCAGTTCCTGTTAAGCCTGACAGATATTACATGGGTCCTGACTCTCATAAATTCCTTTTTAAAAACCCTGCTGCAGACCCAGAAACTATTTCTCAGGGTCCCAAGGGTGTTGAGGCTTCCACTACAAAAAACCCTACCCTTCTGACAGGGATTCTAGGGCACTGGATAGGTGGGGAAAAAAAGTTTACACATCTGCTACCTTGTCTATAAAGGCCTTCATGTGCTCAAATATCAGTAACATTTCATAGCATTGCTTAAACAAAAAATGTTGTTAAATTCTGAATGTGCAGAAACCAAGGAAATGCAGGATATATTGCATGCAGCTGAACAAGTTGGAAAGCATACTTTGCAATGTGGTTTTGATTCTTTAGAGGCCTCATGCAGGGCCGCAGTTACAAGCTCTGTAATTAGAAGGCATGCTTGGTTAAAGGAACAAAATCTTGCCTGATCTTGTTAAATTACTGGATGCACCTTTACAGCATGATTCTTTGTTTGGTGTTAAGGCAGAGGAGGTGTTAAAGAAAATGGAGGACAAAGCTAAATCTATGCAAACGGTCAAATATTTCTTACAAGTACAGCCACCTATGTTTAGTAGACACTGGCCAGCAAAGAATTGGTCCTTTCCTGTGTCAGACAGACCTCAAAGGGGCAGACCCAGACACCGTAGAGACAGATCCCAGGCACAAGGCTCATACAGGTCAAAGCAATGAAGTGGTTCTACCTCCAAAAGTGGCGAAGACATCACAACCTTACATCAAACAGTCCCAATGACTTCCCCCTGCCTGCACCAAGCACTTATTTCCTAGCAGCACCCTTAGGGGGAAAATTAGCACTTTTTTTCTCAAAATTGGCACATTATAACCCAGGCCAAGTGGGTTCTAAATATCGTGTCACAAGGCTACAAGTTCCATTTCCATACCCTGCCAAAGGCAAACAGCTGGCCAGATCTGCCAAAAAATCAATGGGCAGAGGCACAAAAACAAGTGTCATCCCTCATGGACATGAGGGCCATTCAACAAGTGCCAGAGCAAGAACAGGGACAAGGATTTTACTCAAGACTGTTCTTGGTACCCAGAAAGGACAAGCCCTGGGGGCCAATATTGGACCTATCAATTCTGAATACATTCCTGGATATACCAAAATTCAAAATGTTGACTTTACAGCAGCTACTGCCCATGCTGGGCAAGAACGCTTGGCTTGTAACTTTAGACCTAAAAGAGGCATACCTGCATGTCCCAATCAGACAAATATGCAGAAGATACCTCAGATTCAAGGCTGGCTCAATGCATTTTCAATTCTCTGCACTGCCCTTTGGCTTATCTACTGTACCCAGGGTCTTTACAATGTGCCTGGCACCAGTAATTGCATTCTGCAGACAGAGGAATACAAATATATCCTTACTTGGACGACTGTCTAATTCAAGCAGAGAACAAGGACATCCTTCTACAGCATCTGGCATTTGTGAAAAAACTTCTAACATGCCTAGGGTACACAGTCACGAAAAGAAATCAAAACTCGTACCCTCTCAAGAGATAATATTCCTGGGTGCAAGCTTAAATACAACTGCCCAGATGGCTTATCTCACGGCAGACAAAGACAACTGACTACCTATTTGAAAATGTTGGCAACAAAGGCCCAATTATCTGTAAGAAAAATTCTGCAGGCTTTGGGCTTCATGGCATTCTGCATCCTACTAATTCCATATGCAAGACTGCATATGAGGAAACTTCAATGGTACCTAAAAAGTGTTTGGACTCAACATTGCCACAACCTGGAAACTATAATTACTCTCATTCCCTGCCTGCAACAGGAGTTTTGATGGTGGGCAAAGGCTTTCCACCAAGACAAGGCAAAGGCTTTTCACCAAAACAAGGGACAGCCATTCACATTACCCCCAGCCAGGCAAACACTAACAACGGCCGTGTCAGATTATGCCTGGGGGGCCCACATGGCAGGAAAATGCATTCAGGGAACATGAACCTCAAACCAAATGCATCTACATATCAATCAAAATGAGATGCTAGCTGTTCAAAATTCCCTGACAGCCTTCAAGGACCTACTTCAACCAGGACAACTACTGATAAAGACAGACAACACCACGGTCATGTGGTAAATAAACAAGCAGGGGGGCACACATTCTTACCCCCTTTGCAGACTAGCCATGACTTTGTGGGACACAGCACTGACTTACCAAGTACATCTGCAGGCACAATTCCTGCCAGGAAGGAAAAATACTCTGGCAGATGAACTAAGCAGAAACCTCATGGATCCCCATGAGTGGCAGCTGGGATCCACAAGTCTTCAGCATGACGACAAGGAAATGGGGATGCCCAGACATAGATCTATTTGCCTCCCCTCACAACTACCAACTAAAGAGATTCTGCATAAGGATTTATTACAGACAAGCATGGAAAGTGGACGCCCTATCCTTCAGCTGGAAAAACCTATCAGTATATGCCTTTCCCCCTCTGCCTCTCCTCCCCAAGATACTCCTAAAGGTCAGACAGGAGAAGCCAAAGATGATACTGATTGCACCAGACTGGTCCCACCAGCACTGGTACCCAATATTAAGGAACTTATCTCAATGCCCAGCTTGGACCCTTCCTTAAGTACCGCATCTACTCTCCCAGCAAAACAATCTCAGATCCTGCACAGCCAGCTTAAGACTTTAAACCTGGCAGCATGGCGGATAATGTAGTCATACAAAACACACCTCTCAGCAAAGCTGTGATGAATGTCATTTTGGAAGCCAGAAGGCCTAGTACTAGAAAATCTTATGCTGAAAAATGGAATAGATTCTGTGCTTGGAACCAGACACAAGGAACAGCTGTGCCAAATATTCCTCAGATTTTACAATACTTAACTGAGATGCTGGACAAAGGCCCATCTTTCTCATCTATTAAAATTCATGCCTCTGCCATTTCGGCTCATTATAATGCAGAGCCACCAATCTTTTTGCATCCCTTAATAAAACAGTACCTCAGAGGAGCCAAAAATTTAAGGCCTCCAATAAGATCTCCAATGCCTGCATGGGACCTCAACTGTGTCTTGGAAAAACTCACCCTGCCTCCTTTTGAACCAACTGCTACTGCTGATATAAAGTTTTTATCTTGGAAAACAGCTCTGCTCCTAGCAATAACTTCTGCAAGACGCATTTCAGAGCTACAGGCACTCATGGCTGTGGAACATTTTGTCATTTTTTATCCGGACAGGGTCTTCCTGAGGACAAACCCAACATTTATACCTAAAGTGGTGGCCATTGTGGCTCTTAACCAAGCCATTCATCTGCCAACTTTTTATCAAAATCCACAGAACAAGGGGGAAAGAATTTAGCATTCTTTGGACGTACACAGACAGCTTAGATTCTACTTGGACAGAACCAAATTTTTCAGAAAGACAGAGCAATTACTAGTGGCATATGCAGCAGGATCACAAGGAAAGGCTATCTCAAAGCAGACTATTTCAAAATGGATAGCCCACTGCATTAGTTTCTGATACAGCATGGCAAGCCAGTGCCTAAGGGCATTAGGCCACATTCCACCAGAGCTGCAGCCACTTCAGCGGCCTTTCTCAGGGGAGTACCAACCAAGGACATTTTAGAGGCAGCTACTTGGAGTTCAGTGCACACCTTTTCAAAGCACTGTCATCTGCCCCTCTACTCTAAATCCAGGGCAGGCTTTGCCACTGCAGTTCTGCAGGGACTCATAGCCGCTCCTAATGCGGTTTAGCTCCAGCCTCCCAACCATGGCTTTGGGAATCTACCCAAATGCAATGACTGCAACAGTGAAACACAAAGAACATAGTACAGTTGTGTACACTTACCATAAATGTAGATGTTCGAGTGTATTCACTGTTGCAGTCCAGGTTACCCACCCACCATCCCCTTTTCTTCTAATGGAACCTATCTTTCCTTCTCTGATTTATACAACCTATGTGGTGTATTTGCTTGTAGATAAAGGTAAAGCTTATATTGGTGCATATTTTTATACATATATACATTTTGGCTACCCTTTTAGGTGGCACCTGACATCTGGGGCAAGAAAAACTAAAGAAAATGGCATTGGCCGCATCTTTTATACCCCTGACGACCTGATGTCAGGGAGGGGGCAACAGCAGCCGACGCAGGACCCACAACTTTGGAATTCAGGCCTGCTGAGGGCAACCTGCCAGCAGGATTACCCAAATGTAATGACTGCACCAGTGAATACATTCTAACATCTACATTTATGGTAAGTGTACACAACTGTACTTTTTGTTTCATTAGAGGCCTCTTGCAGGGCTGCTGTTACTGGGTCTGTGCTCAGAAGGCATGCTTGGCTTAAGGAGCAATCTTTGCTTGATCATGTTATAGCTAAATTGTTGGATGCTCCTTTAAATCAGAACCACCTGTTTGGCAACAAGGCTGAGGAAGTTCTTAAAAAGATGGAAGATAAAGCTAAATCTATGCAAACTGTGAAAGATTTTTTACAATTTCAGCCTCCTAGATTTAGTAGGCACTGGCCCTCGCCCTCTAAGCATTGGTCTTTTCCAGCCCCTTCCAGGTCTTCTCAAGCCAAACCCAGACACAGCAAAAACCCCAGGTTTCAGTCCCAGGGGGACACACAGAACTAAGTAGAAGGGGGGCCTCCACTTACAAATCTGGGAATAATAAGACTTCCCCCTATGGTAAACTGTCTCAATGACTTCCTTTTAAAATTTCCAAGCACTTATCAACTGACTGCCCCTTTTTTTTTGGGGGGGGGGGATTGCTCTTCATGCAAAGAATTAGGAACTCATTACCCATGACAAATGGGTCTTGAATATAGTGTCCCAGGAAAACAGATTTCACTTCCACATGTTGCCAACACCAAGCGGGTGGCCGGACCTAACCCCAAATCAGTGAGCAGAGGCCCCAAAACAAGTACTTTCTCTCTTAAGCATGGGGGCTATTCAACTGGTACCAGAAGAGGAAAAGGGACAAGGTTTCTACTCAAGACTTTTCCTGGTACCCAGAAAAGACAATACATGGCGTCCTATCCTGGACCTGTCTACTCTAAACACCTTTTTGGAGATTCCAAAATTCAAAATGCTGACTCTTCAATTATTTCCTATGCTAGGCAAAGATGCCTGGTTGGCAACAATAGATTTAAAAGAAGCATACCTGCACATCCCAATCAGGGAATCTTGCAGAAGATACCTATGCTTCAAAGCAGGTTACACATACTATCAGTTCTCTGCACTGCCCTTTCGCTTATCTACTGCATCCAGTATATTCACAAAGTGCCTAGCTCCAGTTATTGCATTTCACAGGCAAAGAAATATTCAAATATACCTATACCTGGACGATTGTCTAATTCAGGCAGAAAGCCAGGACATACTTTTGAATCATCTGGCCTTTGTACAAAGGGTTCTAACTTGTCTGAGGTACACCAGAAATGAAAAGAAATCACACCTGGTACCCTGTCAACAAATTATATTCCTGGGAGCAAACTTGGATACAACTTCCCAGATGGCTTAAGTCAGGCCAGAGAAACAAATTCATTTGACAACCTACTTCAAACAAGTGGCCACAAAAACCCTGCTATCTGCAAGACAAATACTGCAAACCTTGGGGTTCATGGCCTCCTGCATTCTTCTAATTCCATAAGCAAGACTACATATGAGGAAACTACAGTGGTATCTAAAAAGCCTATGGGGTCAACATTCTGAAGACCTAGAAACAATGATTCCTATCATACCTTGCCTATGCCTAGAGTTCCTTTGGTGGGCAGAGGCCTGCCACCAAAACAAGGGACTACCTTTCACACCACCCCCTGCCACCCAAACCCTAACAACAGATGTATCAGACTATGCATGGGGGGCTCACCTGGCAGGGAAGTGCATTCAGGGCAAATGGAACCCAAGTCAAATGCACCTGCATATCAATCAAAAAGAAATGTTAGCTGTACAGAATGCTCTGACAGCCTTCAAGGACCACATTCTTCCAGGACAACTAATGGTAAAGACGGACAACACCACTGTTATGTAGTACATAAGCAGGGGGGTACACATTCTTACCCCCTCTGCAGAGTAGCCATGGCATAGTGGAACACAGCCTTGCGTTACCAAGTGCACCTAAAAGCTCAATTCCTGCCAGGAAAATTAAATACACTGGCAGACAGACTAAGCAGAAAACTCATGGACCCACACGAGTGGAAACTGGAACCACGGATTTTCAACATGTTGACAAGCAAATGGGGGAGCCCAGATATAGACCTGCTTGCCTCTCTCCAAAACTACCATTTGGACAAATTTTGCACAAGGACTCCCCACAAACAAGCCTGGAAAGTGGATGCTCTGTCCTTCAGCTGGAAAAACCTATCGGTCTATGCCTTCCCGCCTCTGCTCTCCAAAGTATTGCTAAAAATCAAACAGGACAAACCAAAGATAATTTTGATTGCTCCAGACTGGCCGTGGCAACAGTGGTGCCCCCTCCTGCGCAGTGCGTCATGGATGTCCTTCAAGGATGCATCTGCAGTCATCACATATGGGTTGTCCTGCCTCAGGCAGCCCTTCGGTCGGCCGGATTCCAAAGTCTGGGTCCGGCGTCGGCTGATGTCGCCCTTTCCCCGACGTCACAACGCCTGGAGTATAAAAGCATCAGCCAACGCCATCTTCCTCAGTCTTTCTTGCCGCGTGGTGCCCGAAGCAGAAGCAGTTCGCAAGTGCCGGTCGGCCAGCTCCTGTAATTTTGCTATCCGAAGACTTCAAAAGCTAAGTACCCCATTGTGGACTCTTTCTTGCCTCAGCCGATGTCAGAAAAAGTTAATAATTGTTTAACTTGTGGGAAACAAATACCTCATAAGGATTTCCATTCTTATTGTCTTCCTTGCTTAGGCCCAGACCACGACGTCTCTGCCTGCTCTGCCTGCGCTTCCTTCAACCGACGCACTCTTAGACGTCGGTCGGAGTTCGCAGAAGAGTTTTTTTGGGATAGTTTTGCTTACAAAATGCCGTTGGAAACCCCGACATCACATTTAATTAAGAAACGGAAAGACAAGGACCGCGGCTAGGCCTACTGCGAGTGTCTCGGTCTCGGCTGATACCGAGTCCTTGGAAATTCCGAACCCTGAAATAATACAACCGACAGCCTCGGTCCCGGAGGCTCCTACCGAGTCGGTTACAGAATTGCCTTCTGAAACTGGTGTATTGGAATCTTCCGACACCATACCTTTAGATAAAGCTACACCAGCACGTGGTGCAGCCAGGCCTCCTGCATCCATGTCTATTAAGGCCTTCACCAGGGCTAAAGCTACAAAACATACTAAAGCCATGCCTCCCAGAGTTATTCCTCAGGGACCTTCTAGTTCACAGATTTTAACTTTAGCAGAGGACCTGATCTCCTTAATTAGGGACTCTCAGCCTCATCTGGACAGGGGCTCCCAACCCCCTCTAGACAAAAGGCCCAGGATGGATCCCCCTGATCCCCTTTCCTCAGAGGAGGCCTCTGTTGGCTCGGATCACTCAGACTACCAGGAGGAGGCTTATTCGGCCTATGAGGATTCGGATGCAGAGGAATCTATTCCCTCAGCCTCCCCTCCTGAAGAGCTTTCCTTTGGGGAGACCCTTCACACTATGAAAGAGCATTTCAAATGGCAGGGCCAGGAATATTCTGATTCCAGGAAAAGACTAAGAACTTTTCTTCATTTACCTCAGCATAGACCTTTGGCTATTCCTCCTGTTTTAAATGTGATTGATGTATATTCTGACTCTAGTATGACCCCTGACACTCTGCCTCCGGCCCCTGTTAAGCCTGATAGGTATTACAGGGTCCCGGACACACACAATTTTCTTTATAAGGCCCACTCTGCTGACCCTGAAACTATTTCACAGGGCCCTAAAGGGGTTGCAGCTGTTACTACTAAGAACCCACTCCCCTCTTCAAGGGAGTCCAGGGCATTAGAGAGATGGGGTAAAAAAGTGTATACTTCTACCACTCTTGCTATGAGGGCATTAAATTGTCAATTTCACATGATACAGTATCAAGAGTATTTGTTAGAAGAAATGCATAAGAAATTGTCTTCTTCTGAACCCCTTGACCGTAAATCCCTTCAGGATCTGGTACATAATTCACAGGTTAGCAACCATTTCTTGCAGTGTGGTTATGATGCATTGGAAGCTTCATGTAGGTCAGCAATGACAGGTGTTGTCATATGCAGGCATGCTTGGCTGAAGGAACAATCTCTGCCAGAACATGTTAAAGCTAAGCTTTTGGATGCTCCACTGGAAAAACAAAAGTTATTTGGTTCCACTGCTCAAGACGTCCTAAAGAAATTTGAGGAAAAGGCAAAATCTGTACAAACAGTTAAGGATTTTCTTCAAGACCAACCGCCTAGATTCAGCAGAAACTGGCCTTCCAAGAATTGGTCCTTTCCGGACACAGAAAGATTTCAAAGGGGCAGAAACAGGTGTGCTAGAGGTAGAGGCATGCTAGGGGCTCCTACAGAGGCCGTCAATTGCAACCTCCAATCCAGACAGGCAGTTCAGGATCTGCAACTGCTGCACAAGGACAAACTCAATGACTCTGCTTTGACTCCGCCAACCAGGGCTCAATTAGAAGCACCTTTGGGAGGAAAGCTTTCTTTATTCTCAAGAAATTGGCACAACATTACAAGGGACAAATGGACACTCCAAATAATAGACAACGGATACAGGTTCCATTTCCACACATTGCCAGAAAGAAACAGCATACCAGGTCTGCCACCAAATCAAAGGACAGCGGCTTTGAAACAAATCTCAAACTTACTACAAATGAAAGCCATAGAAAAAGTTCCTATTTCAGAACAAGGCCAAGGATTTTATTCCAGACTATTCCTTGTTCCAAGAAAAGAGCATCAATGGAGACCTATTCTCGACTTGTCCGTACTGAATACTTATCTCATTGTGCCAAAATTCAAAATGCTGACTCTACAGCAACTCCTTCCCATGCTGGGCAAGGGGTCTTGGCTGGTTACTCTAGACCTCAAGGAGGCATACCTGCATGTCCCTATCAGACAAAGTTGCAGAAGATACCTCAGATTTCTTGCAGGGTCAGAGCATTATCAATTCTCAGCATTGCCCTTTGGCTTATCTACTGTGCCCAGAGTATTCACGAAATGCCTGGCATCAGTAATAGCACACTGCAGACTCCAGGAAATTCAAATCTACCCATATCTGGACGACTGCCTTCTACAAGCGGACAACCAACAAACTCTGATAAAGGATTTAAATTATGCCATCAGTCTTCTACAGGCCTTGGGATATACAGTCAACATGCACAAATCAAGACTTGTTCCATCCCAAAGAATAACCTTTCTGGGTGTGGATCTAGATACAACCACCCAAATGGCTTATCTCACAGAAGAAAAACAAAATCAACTACCGGATTACTTCAAGAATCTGACAAGACAATCTCAGCTGACTGCAAGGAAAATCCTGCAGGCCCTGGGTTACATGGCATCCTGTATTCTTTTGATTCCACAAGCAAGGCTTCATATGAGAAAGCTACAGTGGTACCTAAGGAGTTTATGGACTCAACACAGTCACAGTTTGGAAACTTTAATCACACTCATTCCATACCTTCACAAGGAATTTCTGTGGTGGGCTCAGGCCAGCCAGTCCAACAGAGGGCTGCCCTTCACAAAGCCAAAAACCTCCCAAACTATTACAACAGACGCTTCAGACCTAGGTTGGGGAGCACACATGGAGGGCAGAGGGATCCAGGGACAGTGGTCACGAAAAGAGCTACGCATGCACATAAATCAAAAAGAAATGCTAGCAGTGATATATGCAATTGAGGCCTTCAAACTCTTTCTGCATCAAGGCCATCTACTAATAAGGACAGACAACACCACAGTTATGTGGTACATAAACAAGCAAGGAGGTACCCATTCTTACCCTCTGTGCAGACTGGCTATGAATCTATGGGATCTTTCCTTGAAACTCAATATACATCTACAAGCTCCGTTTGTGCCAGGGAAGGAGAATACACTGGCGGACAGCTTAAGCAGAAATATCATGGATGCACACGAATGGATGCTGCACCCAGACATTTTCCAACAGATAACACAATCTTGGGGAGCCCGGACATAGATCTATTTGCATCCCCCCACAATCATCAACTAAAGAAATTCTGCTCAAGGACATACCACCCACAAGCGTGGAAAGTGGACGCCCTCTCTTTCAGCTGGAGAAATCTGACAGTGTATGCATTTCCTCCTATTCCATTAATGACCAAGGTGTTACTGAAGATCAGGGCAGAGCAGCCAAAAGTGATCCTGATAGCTCCGGACTGGCCAAGACAACACTGGTACCCACTGCTATGGAGCATGTCACGTACGAATCCATGGCCCCTACCTCTATGGCCACTTCTACTGACACAGCACAGATACAAAACTCTACATTCCAACCTGAAAACATTGCAACTAACAGCGTGGAGAATACCTTGACTCCTCCTCAGGATAAGCTATCCCAGAGAGTAAAGAATATTATTCTGGAAGCTCGCCGCCCTTCCACAAGGAAGGCATATTCAGCAAAGTGGAAAAGATTTCTCATCTGGAACACCACAAAGGGCCTAGATGCGACAATGATGAACATGGCACATATCCTGGAATATTTGGCAGAAATGTTCCACAATGGACTGTCTTACTCTTCTATTAAGATTCATGCTTCAGCAATTTCAGCAGAGTACAATACTGATCCTCCTGTCTTTTCTCATCCTCTCCTAAGGCAGTTTCTAAGAGGAATCAAAAACATCAAACCTCCTAGGAAACCACCTCTACCTGCCTGGGACCTTAACTACTGGTTGGAAAAACTAACACTGCCTCCATTTGAACCAGCAGCATCTGCAGATCTACAGTACCTCTCATGGAAGACTGCTTTCCTCCTGGCAATAACCTCAGCAAGAAGAGTTTCGGAATTGCAGGCCCTGATGGCAGTTCAGCCATTTATTATTTTCCATCAGGATAGAGTTTCATTAAGAACTAATCCTACTTTTATGCCAAAGGTGGTATCCAGGGTTTCATTAAATCAAGCCATTCATTTGCCTACCTTCTTCCCAAATCCACAAAACAAAGGGGAGAAACTGCTGCACACCCTGGACATTCACAGACAGTTGTGCTACTACTTGGACAGAACTAAAGGTTTCAGAAAAACTGACCAGCTGCTGGTAGCATATGCTGCTGGTACTCAAGGAAAAGCAATTTCCAAACAGACAATTTCAAAATGGATAGGAAATTGCATCCACTTTTGTTACTCATTTCATGGAAAGACTGTACCAGCTAACATTAGACCTCATTCTACGAGAGCCACAGCCACCTCTACAGCCTTCTTAAGAGGGGTGGCTACAAAAGACATTTTAGAAGCTGCCACATGGAGCTCCGTGCATACATTTGCCAAGCATTACAATTTACCTTTATATTCCAGATCCAGAGCAGGCTTTGCTACAGCTGTCCTGCAGAGTATCTTAGCTACACCATCCTTTTCCTAGCACCTCCACCCCCAGATTGGCTATGGTATTCTACCCATATGTGATGACTGCAGATGCATCCTTGAAGGACATAGTACAGTTTTGTACCTACCATAAATGTAGATGTCCAATAGGTATGCATCTGCAGTCAGGTTTACCCTCCCTCCTTCCCCTCTGTGGTACTCCTAGGGTGCTTACCTCTCTATTAGCTAGCTGGGGGATCCATTATGGTGTATTTGTTTATACATATATATCTATATATATTTTTGCAAATGTTTGGATTTTTATTGCATTTTTCCAAATTTAGCCTTCCTAGAGGGCACCTGGCATCTGGGGCAAGAAAAACTGAGGAAGATGGCGTCGGCTGATGCTTTTATACCCCAGGCGTTGTGGCATCGGGGAAAGGGTGACATCAGCCGACGCCGGACCCAGACTTTGGAATCCGGCCGACCGAAGGGCTGCCTGAGGCAGGACAACCCATATGTGATGACTGCAGATGCATACCTATCGGACATCTACATTTATGGTAGGTACATAACTGTACTTTATCTCCATGGCACCTGCCTCAGACTCCTTCCCTGCTGTCTCAGCAGGAGAACCAGATTCTACACCTTCAGCTTCTAACACTGAACCTTGTAGCCTGGCTAATTACTTAATCTCTCCTTTACCATCCCTCAGCAAGCCTGTGCTGGATATCATTTTAGAGGCAAGGAGGTCTAGTACTAGAAAATCTTATGCTGAAAAATGGAAAAGATTCTGTGCCTGGAACCAATCTGAAGGGATGAGCACAGCAGTGCCCAATTTACCTCAGATTTTACAATACTTAACTGAGATGCTTCGCAAGGGCCTGTCTTTTTCCTCCATTATAATCCATGCCTCAGCCATTTCAGCTCATTATAACAAAGAACCTCTCCTCTTCTCTCAAACACTGCTCAAGCAGTTCCTCAGAGGGGGCAAAAATTTGAGAACACCCAGGAGAGCTCCAACCCCAGCCTGGGACCTTAACTTTGTCTTGGAGAAACTCACTCTACCTCCTTTTGAGCCAGCTGCTACTGCAGACTTAAAATTTCTTTCTTGGAAAACAACTTTCCTTTTAGCAATCACTTCAGCTAGAAGGGTATCTGAATTACAGGCCCTTATGGCGGTGGAGCCTTTCATGCGGACAGTGTGTCCCTCAGAACCAATCCATCCTTCATGCCCAAGGTGGTATCCAGTGTGGCTCTTAATCAGTCCATTCATTTGCCAACCTTCTTTCCCAATCCACAGAATAAAGGGGAACAGATACTGCATTCCTTAGATGTGCACAGACAACTTAGATTCTACTTGGACAGGACTAAACCCCAAAGGAAATCTGAACAACTGCTGGTGGCATTTGCTGCTGGGGCAGTGGGGAAGGCTATTTCAAAGCAAACAATTTCTAAATGGATAAGCCATTGCATTTGTTTCTGCTATAAAGCACCATGGAAAACCTATCACCCAGGGGATCAGACCTCACTCCGCCAGGGCTGCATCTACCTCTACAGCCTTTCTCAGAGGCGTCCCTACCAGGGACATCCTAGAAGCTGCTACCTGGAATTCTGTACGTACTTTCACCAAGCATTATCATTTGCCAATTTTCTCTAAATCCAGAGCTGGCTTTGCCACTGCAGTCTTGCAGGGCCTTATAGCTTGCCCTAATGCTATCTAAATTCCTCCTCCTCCCAACCAGAGCTTTGGGAGTCTACCCAAATATAATGACTGCAACAGTGAAACACAAAGAACATAGTACAGTTGTGTACACTTACTATAAATGTAGATGTTCGGGTGTATACACTGTTGCAGTCATGTTTATCCTCCCTCCAGCCCCCTAACTTCTTTTGACTATATCTTTACTATGCTTAAAAGCCTTTTTGGTGTATTTGCTTTTTTGTTGGAGGTATATCTTTGTACTTTTATATTTAATTGCTTCCCATTAGGGGGCACCTGACATCTAGGGCAAGTAAACTGATGTAATGGTGTCGGCTGCATGTTTTATACCCCTGACAACCTGACGTCATGGAAGAAGGGACAGCAACCAACGCAGGACCCAAGACTTTGTTAATCAGGCCGACTGAAGGCTACCTGCAAGCAGTTAACCCAAATGTAATGACTGCAACAGTGAATACACTCGAACATCTACATTTATGGTAAGTATACACAACTGTACTTTGTAACAGAATACATTTTTCAAGTTACTAGTGCATTTTTATGTAAAAAGAAAAAAAATGTTCTGTTGTAACATTCTTGAAACATGGTATGTGTAGGACCATCAACTAATGTTTCTGAATAATTTCTTTAACTTTACTTGCATTTCTATATGTTAAAATACATCTGAGATTTGAATGATGCTCCGTTTCAGCTTTATCTACAGTAGTGTTATTTTCAAGTGACATGTTTCTGTAGTGATATTATTCCTAGTTATTTCCTTTTCTGCAAATATCACTTTTGCTAGATTATGTCTTTATCTGTGTCATATGAGTTTTATTTTACCCTCTGTGTGAAATCTTTAAATTATCAAACTGCACATTCATAATTTCATCTTTAGTGTTGTCTAGCTGTGTACAGCAGTTGGTTCTTAACTATATTCTTAAAAATATGAGGTGGGTGCTTATTGGTTTTATGGAGCTAAGTACTTTTTATTTCCTTTTTATACAATGTAGTTTTTAGTGTTTCCTGCAACCATCTTTAATGTGTTTTAAACCAAGGAAATTAATTTCTGAAAAGTGAATTACATTTTTAAATCTAAGAAAATCTGTGGAAGTGTGTGTGTGTGTGTATATATATTATATATATATATATATATATATATATATATATAGAGAGAGAGAGAGAGAGAGAGAGAATAAATTCTTCAAATTGTAACAAAGAACCATTCCAAATAAGAAATGACATCCACAAAATGTTTATAATAAATAAAATTGTTAAAATACATAGTTAGTTGATAAAATAAACTCTAGTTCCCACTTTTCATAACAATATTGGCATAACTGTTTGCCGCTGCAGTGCCCATTGCTACTCTAACGAACAAAACTGAATGAGGTAGCAAACACGACAATAAGAAGCTGACCATTTATTCTTTTAATAACAAAAAATGAACAACATATCTTGTTTCCAGTAAGCGCTTTCACATTCAGATAGTGCTTCATAGATTCATAGATTAGTACTAAGCTAACTGCCTTTGCGAGCCATTTTAAGCCTAGCCAATTATCCCTTGTGAGACTCAAATCCTGCACCTTGTGTTTCCAAGGCAAATACCTTAACCATTAGGCCACCCTCCCAACCCATCAGTCATCAGACTGTTAACAACTTAACATTAATTGTCTTTAAGTACCATCTTATTCCATTGGCAAAACCAATCATATTCCTAGCTTATAAATATTAAGTAGATAAAACTGTGCTGTAATAGTATTCTTTCATTATTCTATGTTCGCAATTTATGAAATCCCTCCATACATCAAGTATTGAAAACATAGATAATGAATAAATTCCATATTAATATTTAAAATCAAATGTGCATATTTCTGTTAAAACATATATATATATATATATATATATATATATATAGACATTATGTAAAGCTGTATGTAAAGCATGTTTGGTCTAATAAAAAATATAAATAGAGACAATAAAGGCATATATCTAAACATCTTAACATGTCGTTTTTAATATATATATATATATATATATATATATATATATATATATATATTTATGGAACTAGAACCTAAGTCCATCGTGCCTTAACTCCATTAATAAAACAAAATATCTTCATCAAAAGCACCTACATATATATAAATATAAATATGAATATATCAAGGCATGATTTTGTAAAAAAGTATATATATAAAACATATATACAAAAACAAATATACATTTTTCACATTAAAAAGCTCAAATGCTATTGAACAATATGCAAAAAAGCTAGTGGACATTACCTTAATTCTCAGCCTATCTTCAAGCATGGAATTCTATTAATGTTTAAGATTCCTGGCTGCTAAAAAAGGACCTCAGAGACCCTATCATTGAGCCCTGAACGTCTATCTGCTTGTAGTCTCAATATCCACCTCAATTCCCTTTGTTCGGTAAAATTCTTGTAGTTACCTAACCTAGCATTCCTATATATTAATTCTATTGCCATGAACCTAAAACCATGTGTAGTACCATTATTAATATGTTTTACTAACTCGTTATTCTCATCTTCCTTATTTATTGCATATATATATATATGCTCTTTCACACGTTCCCTTAAGGTTCTATTAGTCATGCCGATATAGAACGAGCTGCATTTAATGCAAGTGGCCAGATAAATCAAATCTCGTGTCTTGCAATCGGCATATATACTGAAATCATACTCCTTCCCTGTGTCAGGGTGAATAAATTTGTTATTATTCAACATATAAGCACACTGATTGCAGCTTCTACATGCATGAATCCCTTTTCTAGTAGATCTAAGTGGTTTCTTCTCACTGTTTTCATAGCATAACATACGTTTTAATGATTTTGTATTTTTGTAGGTGAATCTAGGGGTGTCACCTACCATTGCACATAGCTTCTCATCAGCAGTTAGAATATTCCAATTTTTTGTTAAAATTCTCTTAATCTTCTTGTTATTGTTCGTAAAAGATATTACTGGTTTATTTATACCTACTGCTTCTCTCCCTCTATCCGGTATATTAACATCATGATGTCTACGATGTAAGTATGGTTTCCCTGTAGAAGTTCTCATGACTGTATTGTCTTTGAATAAACTGTTTCTTCCTCTCTGTAACCCCTTTCTTCAAATTCTCCATGCATTGTCCCTATTGTTTCTTGAAACTTAGAATCTCTACTAACTCTAGATGCTGTTACTGCTTGTCCTTTAACTATATTCTTATAAATATGGGGAGGATGCATACTGGTGCAATGTAGTATAGAATTTTTCCTGCATTCTTTCCTATACAACTGTGTTTGTATAGTATCACCTTTTATAATGAGAACATCCAAAAACTCTATTTATACTACTGGCCATTTCCCTGTCAATAATAAGAAATTTGTGGTTCCATTTATATACTCCGTAAATTCATGAAGTCTAGATTCCTCTCCTTTCCACAACAAAAAAACATTGTCTACAAACCATTTGTACAACAATATATTCTCCTTATAGTCAGTTTCATTATATATGTGTGTTCCCAGTATGCCATTACGATGTTCGCATATGAATTTGTACATGGGGTGCCCATGGCTACTCCTCTTTGTTGTTTTAGCAGCCAGGAATCTTAAACATTAATAGAATTCCATGCTTGAAGATAGGTTGAGAATTAAGGTAATGTCCACTAGTTTTTTTGCATATTGTTCAATAGCATTTGAGCTTTTTAATGTGAAAAAAATTTGTATATTTGTTTTTGTATATATGTTTTATATATATATATATATATATATATATATATATATATATATACTTTTTTACAAAATCATGCCTTGATATATTCATATTTATTTATATGTAGGTGCTTTTGATGAAGATATTTTGTTTTATTAATGGAGTTAAGGCATGATGACTTAGGTTCTAGTTCCATAAATAGAGAGATATATTTAAAAACTACATGATGTTTAGATATATGCCTTTATTGTCTCTATTAGACCAAACATGCTTTACATACAGCTTTACATGATGTCTATATATATATATATATATATATATATATATATATATGTTTTAACAGAAATATGCACATTTGTTTTTAAATATTAATATGGAATTTATTCATTATTATCTATTTTCAATACTTGATGTATGGAGTGATTTCATAAGTTGCGAACGTAGAATAATGAAAGAATACTATTACAGCACAGTTTTATCTACTTAATATTTATGATCTAGGAATACGATTGGTTTTGCCAATGGAATAAGATGGTATTTAAAGACAATTAATGTTAAGTTGTTAACAGTCTGATGAAGCATTCTATCTGAATGTGAAAGCGCTTATTGGAAACAAGATATGTTGCTCGTTTTTAAAAGAATAAATGGTCAGCTTCTTATGGTCATGTTTGCTACCTCATTCAGTTTTGTTTGTTGGAAATATGTTTGCAACTACTGTGTTTGAGGTGCTTTACCCTTGATTGAGGATTCTGCATAAGGTGTATTATTGAATTTGTCTTGCAAACAAGGGACATGACGGAAGGGACCTTTGGAAACACTGTTCGTGATTTCATCTCACTCCAAAATGGTTGTCACCTCACAGAAAGACGTTGTCCTGTTCGAGTCTCAGCTAGAGCATCTTCTGTGTGGAGACCTGCTTTAATGGGTGTTCCTTCATTGAAGGTTGTGCGTCAGGGCTGGCAACTCGGCACATAAAAATATACTGCCAATCATTAGCGGACCGGAGTTCCGCTGTGGTGACCCCTAACCAGAAAAAGCCGAAAGACACAACAACAAAAAAGAGAAAGCAATGACATTACTTTTAAAAGATTAATATATGCTGAAAGCAACCCCTTACTAAAGTTTACAAAGACAGACTTAACCAACAAGGAAAGGGGTAGTGCTGACATTAATAGAAATATTAGCGTTTTACAGCTGACAAGAAGACTAGAACAAACCCTGGAGAAATTGAAACAGACACAATGGCAACGCAAGCACATGGAAGCCTGTGTCAGTTTCAAGATTGTCCCACGGGGTTTACGCATTTTGAAAATGCTTGGCTTTGGTAATGTGTGCCCTGACCTCTTGAGTAAATGGCAAAGACTTAATCTTGATACACATTTTAATTATATAAAACTGTTGATTGAACAGTATTTGTCATTAGAAAATGAATTAATGGTGGAATCAACATGCATATGGACTGAACTTGAAATGGTAATGTCAGTAGAAGAGATGGAAGAGCTACTTAATAATGTCAGCACTAACACCAATTTATTAGAGAACAGGCTATATCAAGCCAAAAGGAAGAAACTCGAAAGAGACTTCCTAGATTTTCAAAGAGGGAACATCTTTTCTTGGCCACGTGAGCCAAGAAGAACAAATGACGTCAATCACCAACCATCTACAGCTAACAGAAGGAGTGATGAGCCAATGAGATGAGAGGAGAGGGGTGTACCTGTGCAGAACCACACTTCAAGAGTGACGGAGATTTCAAATACCACGCCGGGAAATGTACAAACTTGTGAAACGACTACTATGGCGAGTACTACAAATACAACACCAGGAACAGCACAAATGGGAGAGTCGACACCAATGGCTAGCAGTACTAATACCATTGAAAATGGACAACAACGACACACACATGTTTCACCAACAACCTGTAATCCCAGTACATCTAGGGCCATGACACACAATGTTCGCAAGAAAGGATTTAGTGGAATTAGTGAGAGGGCAATGTTAAACTCGAACAGTGATTTTTTTTGCCCGTTTCCTTTACCAATACGAACACAACAGAGTGTCTTGGTCACCAATGACTGGACCAAAGAAACGCAAACTACCAGAAGAACGTCTGGAGTTTCAGAGAAAGATTCTACGACCTGCAAGTCAGACTTAATAATTAATATCTCTCACTATGTATTAACAGAAGCGGAAAAAAGTCTTTTGAATAAAGGGCTGTCTTTCATACCTGCTAAAGACGTTGATAGGTATTGAACATGTTATAGATCCAAAAATGTTTACTAGAAATTTAAATCTTAGAATGATGTTTGATAATAGTAACAGCAATACTTCTAACAATTTCAAAAAACCTTCAATGTTTATTCCACAAGTACATCCTTTAGTTGAAGCTTTTGAAAAAGTGATGGAAAGGGATTTAAAATAATTATATAATGATAAAAATATGAAACATGATTTTTATAATATTAATAAAGAAGAAGAAATGGCACTTAAAGAATTGCAATTGAACAAGGACATAGTTATAAGGGGAGCTGACAAGAGTGGAGCTACAGTCATTCTAGATGCACATATGTACAGAATGAAGATGTTGGATTTATTAGCAGATAGAGAAGCATATTTTGAGATAGATTTATGGAAATTAAATAAGATTATCAACAATGTACAAGATGAATTATATGATTTATTTTTGTGTAATGTGATTGATTTTGATCTATACAAATATTTTTTAGTAGAACAACCGACTGTACCCACATTCAGAGGCTTACCCAAGGTCCATAAAGACATCATAAATCCACCATTGAGGCCAATCGTGTCAAGTAAGGGATGGCTCACTGAAGCCCTATCTATATATTTAGAGAAACAGCTGAGGAAAATTGTGGAACAGACAGGAACAATAGTTAGACACTCAACAGTTTGTGGAGAGCCTCTCAGAATATACGATACAAGAGAACAATAGAGAAATTAGTTACACGGTAACTTTGGATGTAAATTCACTGTTTACCTCTATTCCTAATGACACAGGCATAGAATATATGAGGCTATTTTTAATAGAATAGAATTTAGCCAGAGATTTAATAATCAAATGTGCCATGTTGATGGACATTGTCCTTCAAAACAATGTTTTAGTCTATGATGATCGATATTTTTTGCAACAGAGTAGTAGCCATGGGGCACCCCATGTGCAAATTTGTATGCGAACATCGTAATGGCATACTGGGAACATACATATATAATGAGAAGTGAATATAAGGAGAATATATTGTTGTTCAAACGGTTTATAGAGTGTTTTTTTTGTTGTGGAAAGGAGAGGAATCTAGACTTCATACATTTATGGAGTATATAAATGGAACTACAAATTTCTTATTGTCGGGGAAATGGTCAGTAGTAGAAATAGAGTTTTTGGACGTTCTCATTATAAAAGAAGGGTGATACTATAGAAACACAGTTGTATAGGAAAGAATGCAGGAAGAATTCTATACTACACTGCACCAGTATGCATCCTCTCCATATTTATACAAATATAGTTAAAGGACAAGCAATAAGAGCATCTAGACTTATCAGTAGAGATTCTAAGTTTCAAGAAACAATAGGGACAATGCATGGAGAATTTGAAGAAAGGGGTTACAGAGAGGAAGAAACAAATTATTTATTCAAAGACAATACAGTGATGAGAATTTCTACAGGGAAAGCTTACATACATCGTAGACATCATGATGTTAATATACTGGATAGACCAGTAATATCTTTTACGAACAATAACAAGAAGATTGAGAATTATCGCAAAAAATTGGAATATTCTAATTGTTGATGAGAAGCTATGTGCAATGGTAGGTGACACAAAAATACAAAATCATTAAAATGTATGTTATGCTATGAAAACAGTGAGAAGAAACCACTTAGATCCAGTAGAAAAGGGACTCATGCATGTAGAAGCTGCAATCAGTGTCCTTATATGTTGAGTAATAAATTTATTCACCGTGACACAGGGAAGGAGTATGATTTCAGTATATATGCCGATTGCAAGACACGAGATTTGATTTATCTGGCCACTTGCATTAAATGCAGCTCCTTCTATATCGGCATGACTAATAGAACCTTAAGGGAACATGTGAAAGAGCATATAATTGCAATAAATAAGGAAGATGAGAATAACGCATTAGTAAAACATATTAACAATGGGTACTACACATGGTTTTAGGTTCATGGCAATAGAATTAATATACAAGAATGCTAGGTTAGGTAACTACAAGAATTTTACCGAACGAAGGGAATTGAGGTGGATATTGAGACTACAAGCAGATAGAGGTTCAGGGCTCGATGATAGGGTCTCTTTGAGGCCCCTTATAGCAACCAGGAATCTTAAACATTAATAGAATTCCATGCTTGAAGATAGGTTGAGAATTAAGGTAATGTCCACTAGCTTTTTTGTATATTGTTCAATAGCATTTGAGCTTTTTAATGTGAAAAAATTTGTATATTTGTTTTTGTATATATATAGATATATATATATATATATATATAGGAACACTTCACATAACTGAATTACTGAAATCTCGAATTTCATATGGTCGAAACCATATGATCGAGATTTCAGTAAATCGAATATGTAAAGTGTTAAAAAATAAGACCTTACTTGTATTAAAACGTTACGTGCACACAGAGGCAAGGATTCCTGTATGGTCTGTGTGGACGTAATGTTTTTATCTTTTCTGCAGTGTTGACAGGAAGTGGGAAATCTCCATTTTTGCGCTTCCGCATACAGCGCAAAATGGGAGATTTCTCTTTTCCCCACTGTAGCGCGATCTCGGAGTTGGTATATTTAAGTAGGGGGGGTGTGGGGATTCGAGCTTCTGAAGTGAATCCATATATATATATATATATATATATATATATATATATATATATATATATATATATATATATATATATACACACTTTTTTACAAAATCATGCCTTGATATATTCATATATATATATATATATATATATATATATATATATATATATATATATATATATGTGTAGGTGCATTTGATGATATTTTGTTTTATTAATGGAGTTAAGGCATGATGGACACTTAGGTTCTAGTTCCGTAAATAAATAAATAAATAAATATATATATATATATATATATATATTTAAAAACGACATGTTATGATGTTTAGATATATGCCTTTATTGTCTCTGTTTATATTTTTCATTATACCAAACATGCTTTACCTACAGCTTTACATAATGTCTATATATATATATATATATATATATATATATATATATTTTAACAGAAATACGCACATTTGTTTTTAAATATTAATATGGAATTTATTCATTATTTATGTTTTCAATACTTGATGTATGGAGAGATTTCATAAATTGCGAACATAGAATAATGAAAGAATACTATTACAGCACAGTTTTATCTACTTAATATTTATGAGCTAGGAATATGCTGTATAAAACACTGATGGATTCGGCAACCAGGAAACAAGAACCACTTCAAGATGCCATGCAAGAAACTCCTTTATTAGATAAAATCTCAGATCTTCACATTCAAACAGTAAATGTGGAGAGTATATATACCCAGTGGAAATTCAATTAAGCATCCAATTAAGTGATTATTCAATTAATTCAATTGATTTAATGCAATGAATGAAAATCACTGTGTACGGAGGGAGGCATTGTGAAAACAACTCAAGTAAACTTTTCTTTCTGTTTCTTCTGTTCATGTCTTAAGGATGCATCCATAATAAAACTATATTATATTATATCTATGACAATAAAATAAAATATATTTCAAGTGTTGGATCCATTCAATTAAAACCATTCAAAAAATATATATATATATGAATGTGTAAATCTTATAGAATAAATATATAAAAATATATATAAAAATACAAAAATACATAGAATGCAAAGGGAACATGGAAATCAAAGTTCTCAGATAAGCACATATATATAAAAAATGTTCATATTTATTGAGCTATATGAACTAAGACAGAGGACATCCTTTTCCATGTATATATTCATTTATATTTGTTTCGGCCACAGTGGGTGGCCATATAATCATATATTTGTAAGAAATATTTAGCAAAAATGATATTTGTAAAATGATAAATTGTATGTTTATAAGACTGATATACGTCTTTGTGTATATATAAAATCATCAAATATGAGAACAAATAGGTATTATGTTGATTATATAAACTCCATGTCTATAAGAATGGAAATAAGAAGTAAACATGTATTTGAATATAAATATAAATATTGATGTTAATATTAATATATGTGTTATATAATAAATACATATGTAAATATAAAATTATATAAATATAAATAAATAATTAAATAGATAAATATCTGTGCTTTATATATGTTATGATCAATAAAATCAAATGATAAAATCATGTGAGTGATGATATCGTTATGAAATCTGTCTTATATTGCTTATATGAAGTCAATGAACCAAATTAAGAAGATATCTGATTGATATAATGAATATAATATATATCAATAGGTAGCAAAAGCATAATGACATAACTGTGAGATAAATATATATATGTATAAAAACAACGTTGGAATACATTATTTGTATATCCTACTATCCAGCACTGGTTTGATGCAAATGCTCTGATTCAGACCTGGGTGTAGGTGAGCACCCAGCCTTAAAATCCATGATAGTTCAACATTCGCCAAGGTATTCACATTGTTACCCCATCTCTTATTTAGTTGTATTAATTGTAGTACTCTAAACTTGAAACTGTGCTCTCTGAATTCAATCACATGTTTAGCTAGAGCATTCTTGTCATTATTTTTCTTTATTTCATATATATGATTATATATTCTTTGCTTAAATCTTCTCTTGGTTAAGCCAACATAGAATGCTTCACATTTTGTACATGTCGCTAGATAAACCAAATTCATAGAGTTACAGCTTGCATAGAGCCTGGGTTTAAATATAAAGTCCATTTTGGGATGTTTATATATTTGTTCGTTGCTAATATACCTACACATATTGCATCTGGTGCAGGGAAAAGTACCCATAGTATTAAAATGTATCTGTTTAGTAGAATTTCCTTTACCTTCTTTAAAACATAACAATCTTTTTAGATTAGGAGAATTCTTATAAAGAAACTTCGGGTATTCACCCACTATATTCCTTGTTGTTTCATCTATAGTTAAAAGCTTCCAATTTTGTTTAATTATATTCTTTAGATCAAAATTGTCATTTGTGTATTGCATCGTATATGCTATTCTATTGTTGGTATCGAGTGATGTCCCTTCCTTAATTTTGGATCTGGTAAAGGTTGTCTTATATCTTATTGTCGATTCTGTCATAGAATCATGTGTCGAAAAGACTTCATTTCTGATGTCATGCAACATTTTCACATTGTAACCTCTTTCTAAAAACAACTTTTCCATCTTATTTGCTTCATCATTAAGTACTTCTTCGTTTCCACATAGCCTCCCTACTCTAATGAATTGACTCTTGACTATGCCTGGAAACACATGTCTAGGGTGCATGCTGTTATAGTGTAGAAGGTTATTCACCCAACAAGCCTTCCTATATAAACTGGTTTCTATTCTGTTTTCATTCATTGCAATATTAATGTCTAAGAAGCTAATATTAGTGTAAGACCATTCCATGGTGAATCTTAGAAACTGGGTAGTAGATTCTAAATATGCTAAAAACATTTCAAATTCATCCAGAGTGCCTTCCCATAAAATCAAAATATCGTCTACGAATCTCTTATACATTTTGATGTTATTAATGTATCTTGCATCACTAAACAAATTGTTCCTCTCCCAATTGAAGACAACTAAATTGCTACTCCCCATTGCTGTAAATAGTATTTGTCTTTAAATATAAACACATTATTTTCGAGTACTATTTGTAGAAGAAGATGTATTAAAATCTTTTCATTAGTATCAAAATCTGTATTACAGTTAAGTACCTCCATTATGGCTTGCAGGCCCTCTTCATTAGGTATGCTAGTGAAGAGGTTTTTGACATCTAAAGTTATCAGGACACATTTATTCAAAGTGTGTATGCTATTTTCATTGAATTTACAGATATCCAAAAGATGATATGTATCTTTTAAGATAGTGGGGATGGAGTCCACTATGGGTCTCAGTATGGTCTCAAGATATGTAGATACATTGGAAGTGACCCATCCCAATATTCCCTTGTGTACTTTGGGTAAGCCTTTCATAGAGGGTATCAATGGTAGATCAATTACTAAAAACTCATATAGTTCTTTATCTACTTGTCTGCACATAAGAAGATCATAGATGTTATCGTGCACTTTCTGTATAATTCTTGATATTTCAGTGGTAGATAAGACTGTATATGTTTTAACATCATTCAGAAGTGTGTACATATTTTTATCATATTCAGATGTATCCATGAGAATTATGGCACCCCCTTTATCTGCTGGTTTTATCGTTAGCATATCATCTTGTGTTAGTTTAGCAAGTGAGGCTACTTCAGAACTAGTCATGTTATAGTATCTATTCTTTTTAACCTTATGCTTATTTCTTTGTGTGTAGTATTTATAAAAATCATCCTCACATATTCTAATGAAACACTCAACATTGCTAGGTAAAGGAGGAGTAAAATTACTTCTCTTTTTCAGAGATACACTGGTAACAGCTTCAAAAGACATTGTGCATGTGTTGAAATACATTTTAAGAGCTATCGATCTGCCAAATAATCTCAATTCAGTTAATGTATTATTCAATTTACTGCACTGAGAGGGTATAAAACCCAGCCCTTTGTTTAGCAGAATTAAGTCATTTTCATTAATCCCTCTAGTAGAAAAGTCATATACCAAACTGTTTAATTTCTTACATTCTTCCTCTGTCCGTACCTTTCCTCTGAAAATTTCCTAGGAATATGATTTGTTTTGCCAATGGAATAAGATGGTATTTAAAGACAATTAATGTTAAGTTGTTAACAGTCTTATGAAGCGTTCTATCTGAATGTGAAAGCGCTTACTGGAAACAAGATATGTTGTTCGTTTTTTTATTGTTTTTAAAAGAATAAATGGTCAGCTTCTTATGGTCGTGTTTGCTACCTCATTCAGTTTTGTTTGTTGGAGATACGTTTGCAGCTACTGTGTTTGAGGTGCTTTACCCTTGACTGAGGATTCCGCATAAGGTGCCCATTGCTACTCCCTTCAGTTGTTTATAAAAATTGTCATGAAATAGGAACACATTGTTACATAGAACAATTTCTAAAGTATTAATATCAGATGCTATATATGTTGAATGTGAGGTTATAAACTATTCAATGCCCATCTCATTGGGTATAGAGGTAAATAATGCATCTACATCCAAGGTAACGAAATATGCATCAACAATTTTTTTTATCCTTTGCGCATTCCTAAAGTTGTTCTAAGAACTGTGTAGTGTCTTTGATAAGTGTGGTAGATTGACGTAAAACAGGTTAAGCAGGAATAAAAGTTCAATTCTTATTTAGAAGTACAAGCTCATTTTTACTGAGTATATTTTCATAAGTTAGAAACGGTACCATTTATTTTTTGTTTTACTCCATGTTTGTGGCCTCTGTTGTAACTGCCTGTTTCTGCTGGGACCTCGGTTTTTGCTTCCGTTTGTTTTTCCATCTGTATTTTGTATGGCTCCTTCATTAATGTTGGAAAATCCAATGGGATGAGTACAGATATGTTAGAATTAACAAAATAACAAACAACTGAGATATGCTGTTCTGAGTGTAATGGCGTGTTTGAATTATGCTCAACAGACTTCCTGTTCTCTAGAGGGTGTGCTGGCATGCTACTGGAGTCTTTATTGGTTTTCTTTGGTCCCACCTTACTACGAAATCGCTTGTCCTGATTGGACCAAGCAAAAGCTCTGCCCAATTCAAAATCCCTGAAGTATTCCATCAGTGCAGAGCAACGTGTTCATAATTTCCATATATTGAATGGAACAGATTAAATTTATTGCTTGCCATTGATGTAATAGGACAGGGTACTTTTCTCTATATGCAAGTATTTCAAGTATTCGTAAGCCCCTCAGAACTATTTTATTCTTTATGTAAGCATCAAAGAAGAGGCACTGCCATTGCATTTTTTTGAAATGTTGCATATTGGTTTCAAAATCTTTAAGTTGCTGTGCATATTTCTCAGTGACTGATTGCATACCTGGATTAATGCCAGTGTAATCTTCTGACCAAGTGTCAGTAACTTCTCTATCAAGGGATTCTGTCTGATTTCCAAAATGACCTGTATTCTTATCATAGCACTACACTGAGCACTGCTAGTAGAGGGTATAGGTCTATAATGGTGCATTATGTTCACTGGTGCACTTAATATACAGAAAACGATAAAAAATAAAGTGCTGCCATTTAGATAAAGCCAGAAAAAACTATATAGAGCAAAAAACATAAAATTATTCTGCCACCACGTTGACCAAACAAACTAGTGATTGTATATATTTATTGAATAAACTGTGCAAGTAAAAATGTTTACCATACAAGGCTTCTTCAGGCAAATGAACAAAAAACTGCGTTACAGCATTGAAATAGCTGTACTTGTCATGGCTTCATCCATACTGATGGCCCCCTTGCAAAACTCCTGATGAATTTTTAATTTAACTATTTGTTGACTGGGTAAGCCTACTGGGCTAATTGCCCCTTTTCCAGGGTGTCCTTGGAGTACTGTCTGGCAGTGACTTGCTCAGTGTCACACAGTGAACAAATGAAGGTGGAACAAATCAAACCGTGTACTGTGGGCACAGGAAGCAGATTGTAAGCTGCTCATAAATAATAGTTCATGAAAAATACTTTGGGAGAGCAAAGCCATTCTCTAAAATGTGTCATCACAGTACTGCTCTGTGTGAGGAAGGAGTCAGAATTGTGGTTGACACAAATATACAAGAATGAGGGGATGCCATTCAGACACCTGACATTTACCCAGACATTGACCACAGATGCCGCCTTTGGACATATTTAGAACTTTAACAAAGCAGCAAGTGGCTTCTCACTGAATAAGGTGGGTCATCTTCTGTATACTTTGAATATACTTTGCCCCCATGTTGATGCAAGAGATAATAAAAAGTAATCCTGATTGCTTAATTCTGGTAAATGCACTGCTCTTTCTCGTTTCTGTTTTAGAAGGTAAGGAAGAATCCTTTCATGTTGCCCTAACATGTGGGCCTCCTGACAACTCTTGAGGGTTCCTGGTACAGCCATATTTGATCTTGCTCAAATTAACCACAAAGAAAATTTGTCTTTACCCTTTCGGCAAATTTATTCAGAGGACATACCAAAGGTCATGAGGGAGACTAGGAAGCCAGGTACTAGAAAAGAATACCTAGCCAAGTGGAAGAGATTTTCCCTGTAGGAGGAGGAGTCAAGACCCAAAAGGAGTACAGGTAAGCCTGGTTCTACAGTACCCACTTGAACTGTTTGCCTTAGATTTAGCATACACATCAATTAAAGTTGCAGATGCCTATTACTTCTGCTTACCTGCTAAGTTGATCCATTTCTAACCACAAGGTCCCTAGTCAGTTTTTGAAGGGCATCCTCCATTTTAGATCACAAAGGAAGTGTGTGTGTTGTTTGGAAATTAAATTGTATTTAGTTATTTATTTTATTTATTTTTAAGAGCTATTAACTTTGTTTCCCCTTAAGTCAACAGCTAATACAGGACACACTTATTCCTTGTGTTGGAAAACTGCATTTCTCATAGTTATTGCATCTGATGGAAGGTTCTCTTGAGCTCCAGATCCTGGTGGGCAGCAAGGTGTTTTTGTTTTTCTAGTGACCCAAAGAACTAATCCCTCTTTCATACTAAAGGTAAATGGAAGATTCATCAGACTCTGTACAACTCTTGACATATTAGAGCTCAAATTCCTGATGTGCCAAGAGCCTTACATTTCCATAAAGTCAGTGACACTGAGAATGAATCCATTTTGTGCCAGAGGTAGTAACAAAAAGATCAGCACCCATTTCTTACATGGGGTCGTGGTGTCAACAGTAAACATCACCTACAGCCAGTGTTCACACTGCAGCATAAATGGTCATTTTTCTGATTCAGTGTTATAGTACTTACTCAAGGGATTCCTGTCTGCAGAATGCTGACAGTTGGTACAAATAGAAAAGCTCTTAATGTTCCCTGTCCAGGCCCGGCTGACCGACTCCCCTACCAGTGTCAAGGTGTAAGTGGATTAATATATCAACTAATCAAGTTATTTTGTCAGTCCATTTTGCCAGCCTGAAGCCCAAGTTTGTAGAGAAGTATGTCATTGATGTTTTTTTTGTTGACTTTACCTTGGCATTTTCCTTATTTTGTATTGCAGATGCCAGAGACTAAAGTTAATGACTGCATTAGGTGTGGGAAGCAAATGCCTCAGGGACTTGTAGTTTTTGTGCCTTTTTGCCTGGGGCTTGATGTACTTAGTTGTCCCTAGTGTGCTTTTTTTTAATCTAGCAAACCATTTGTCGTAGGTCTTTCAAAAATATCTTCCAAAAAAAAAAAAACAGCTTGTGGTCTCAGTCCATCACAGTGTCAAACTTCTTGCCATAGAAAGAAGAGATCCTTGAGAGAAGCACCCAAAGGAGTAGATAGATTGGGAGGTAGATGACACCACTTCAGAGTCAGCCCCTAAAGATTGAGTAGCTATGTCTCCATATCCAGTGCCTTGTTCTGCTGAGGCTTCTAGCATGATCCATCTGGAGGCTGCCACATCTTTGCCATCATTTATTCCAGGCCTCTAAACCAATTGCCACACTTGCTAGCAGAGGAGTTGATGGTATCCTCACACTGTTGATACAGGAGGAAGTCAAGGGAGACCAGATTAAAGGTCATTGATATTTTTCCATGGCCAGAGGCCTCTCATACTGACTGCACACCCAGGCACAGGCCCAAGACACAAAAGCCCAAAATGTTGTTTGGTGCATCGTAGCCAGCAGTGACGGGGACTGAGTCCCAAACTCCAGTCCCAGGCCACCACTCAGGATCTGTTCAAGTTCATCCAGAATTTTATAGAATTGCTTAAGTCTAGGTAACCAGATTCTGAAGAATCACCAGTGTCTGGGATATCTTCTTTCAAAAAAAAAAAAAAGGTAGAGGTAATCAGATACTCCAGATTCAGCTGTGGAGGTACTGGCTTATGTGAAACAAATATCTCAAGTAATTTGACATTGAAGACGGCCTTTTCTCAACCTAACTATGGTGTGGGCTTTTCTTTTATATAGGCCTCTCCCAGAATGAAGGAAAGCTTCAACTGGGAAGCCAAGGAGTTAGGCACAGATAAGGTACAGAAAGTTTATTGACCTGCTTAGAACTAAGGCCTCTCTCCAGTCGGAAGTGCTTGATGATGTATTTGATTCTGTATTGATGTTGCTGGATTCTCAGCCCACTTCTTCCAGGAAGCCAGATTTATCTAGGGTCTATGATTCCCTGAAACATTTCTACAAAAATCCCTGTGCTGTTTTTGGATTCTAGCAAGGGATCCACTGTAACTTTAACCAGAAACTCCACTTACAATGACAGAGAGCAAGGGTAAATAATTGTTTTGGGAGAAGCTTCAACCCAGCTACCTTGACGTCCATATCTGTTAATCTTGCACATAAATCCATGAGTCCTTCCTTAGATCACCTGAGCTGTATGGTAGAGGGAAATGAAGAAAGGGGTAGGAAGGAAATGTCTGATTTAAGTAATCTTGGTTCCAGGGTTTTCCAGCATTCCACAAAATGTGGTTAGGATGCTATAGATGCAACCTGGATTGCAGCTGGATGGTGTCTGCATTTAGTAGACCTGCCTGGATGAGGACTCTGCCCCTTCCAGACCATGAGAAAACACTTCTGGAAACTCCTGTGGATAATAAGCTTCTCTTTATATACCCTTGCAGAGGAAGATAAAACTGTGAGGTCTGTCAGACATTTTTCACTCCCCATCACCCACATCTGTTAGAAGCATCCCCGGCAAAAGCTGTCTGTTCTTTTCCAAACAGGATAAGGCCAAACTTCAAAAAGGAAAAGAGGGCAGGAAGTTAAAAAAAAAAAAAAAAGTGCAAGCTGACAGTAAAGCCATACGTGGGGGCCCTCGGGACATGATTATTAGAGAAATCATCTATGATTTGGAACAGCAGCTTCCAACCCCTTAATGAAAATTCCACTTAACCCTCCTCCATTCCTCTTTCAGTCAAGAGTGGGAGACAGGTTGTCCTAATTTGCAAAACAATAGCAAGTAGATTATGCAGATCATAAAAAGGGGATAAAGTTCATGGATGTTTCACACATCCTAAAATATAAACATCTGATGTCTTTACAAATAATGAACTTTAAGGTGCAGGGAGCCATAGAGAGGGTTCCAGAACAAAGGCAACATTCATATCCTGGTTGTTTCTGGTCCCAAGCGAAGAAGGATCCTAGAGACACTTTCTGGACCAAGGACCTTTACAGACTGAGCAAGTTTCTGTCTAACCCAGTGTTTAAGATGTTATTACAAAACCTTGTGCCCATCAATTCCCTCACAAACCATTATCATGACCTTAGAACTAAAGGATGTCTATCTGCATATCCCCATAGCGAAAAGGGGGGAGCAGATATTTTTAAGATTAAAAGTGGGGGGCATTCATTACCATTTTACATTCTTGCCTTTTGCCGTGTTTACTGGACCCAGGATAATTATAAAGTTCCTTGGACCAGTTACTGCATATTTCGTTATAAAGGGCATTCACTTATACTACAACCTGGGCAATTCCCTCATTCACACAAATAAAAAATGAATAGTGCATTGTGATCACTAGAACTTTTGTTTCTACTCCATGGGATTCTGCTTAAACCACAAAACATCTTAGTTGAACCTGTCAAGACAACCTTGTTGAGGCATTTACAAAAGCTCTTCAAGTCATGCTGGAAGGACAGCCATCTGCTTCTGATATTTCTTATGGGTAGGGAATTATAGTGTAACAGTGATCCATTCACTGGTACAATGAATTACACAGCTGTATTTTATTTCCCTCTGAACCAAAATATACAGCAGAGTTAAAATACTTTTCACAGAAAACACTTTTCCTAGTTACTGCTACAACTGGTTGAAGGATTTTTGAATTACAAGCTAGTTGTGTATAAACAGTTTACACATTATAATCAAAGGATGTTATTTAAAAAAAAAATCAATCTTTCATAGTTTTTTCATCAGTTTATGCATCTATAGCTGACAGTGTTTTATCTAAAACACCATGAAGAACATCTCTTACATTTACTGGATGTCTGCAACACCTTGAGTTAGAGGAGGACTAATAAATTCTAAAGAATGTGCCATTTTTTTTTTATCATTCAAGAAAGGGGGAAAAACATCTACCTGCTAATAAAGCAGACTGCATGGTTATTTGTTCCTGATGTACATTGTGGACATCATGATTTCAAAGGGTTCTTCGACCAGCTCCCCCACATATATTAAGAAGTAAGTAAAATACATTTGAGCTGTTGCATTTTTCTGTGGGCCAGAGGTTCTTAAACCTTCATTAAGGGCAGCAGAATGTTTTGGAAATAGTAAAAAAAAGTCAGATTTGGTTTCATACGTACAGTTCTTTAATATTTTTAGGAGTTCCCCTAACACACAGATATGGTTATCATTAGATCACTGTTGCAATAGTCTAAGCTTATGGGATGCCTTGCCAAGGATCAAACCAGCTGGTCAGCTCCCAGGACTTTAGGGCACCTTCTAGAGCTCTAGCGATTCTACAGCTTGAAGAGGGCAGTATAAAACCAGTGGCTAGAGAGCAAAAACATCAGAAATGTCTTGTCAAAGCGAGGTCTTCCCTGCAGGCTCCGAATGATCAGTGGTGAGCTAGCTGTTCATCAAGGTTTGGCATATAAGCACCCCATTAAGAAATACCTTCTATGTCGTCATTTTTTTGTGAAGTAAAGTGTCAAAAGAATTTCCTAAAGGTTAGAACGTGTTTTTATTGGTTGTCACTAAATATGGTTCCCATGTGAAATGTCTTTTAAATAATTGACTTGTGAGAAAAAGTATTACTTTCTGGTGTAATCTTTTGGCACAGGCTAGGACTTGTGGTTTTGGGGGTTTTCATTAAAATATTTACTTTAAAAATGATTTTTCCTGTGAGATTGTTTCATTGACTATACTAAACTCTGCCACCTGCTTGTCATGCACCCTTTTCAGAGACAGACTGTCTTGAGTCCCTGTGGGAAGTCCCTTATTTATCGTATTTCATGAGGAAGAGTGCTAACTTTCTGTCAAAAAATGTTGCTTGGGACTTGGACTAGTGTCTTCTTCTTTCGGCTGCTCCCGTTAGGGGTCGCCACAGCAGATCAACTGTTTCCATTTCTTCCTGTCCTCTGCATCTTGCTGTGTCACACCAACCACCTGCATGTCCTCTCTCACCACATCCATAAACCTTATCTTAGGCCTTCCTCTTTTCCTGTTACCTGGCAGCTTCATCCTTACCATCTTTTTCCCAATATACTCTGCATCCCTCCTCAGCACATGTCCAAACCAATGTAATCTTGCCTCTCTGGCTTTGTCTCCAAACCTTCCAACCTGGGCTGACCCTCTAATATACTTGTTCCTAATCCTGTCCATCCTTGTCACACCCAGTGCAAATCTTAACATCTTCAACTCTGCCACGTCAAGCTCTGACTCCTGCCTTTTTGTCAGTGCCACAGTCTCCAACCCATATAACAGCTGGTCTCACTACCCTCTTGTAGACCTTCCCTTTCTCTCTTACTGGTACTCGTCTGTCACAAATCACTCCTGACACTCTTCTCCGCCCACTCCATCCTGCCTGTACTCTCTTCTTCACCTCTCTTCCGCACTCACCATTACTCCGAACTGTTGATCCCAAGTACTTAAAACTCATTTACCTTCACCACCTCTACTCCCTGCATCCTCACCATTCCTCTATCCTCCCTCTCATTTACACACATATATTCTGTCTTAGTCCTGCTGACCTTCATTCCTCTTCTCTCTAGAGCATATCTCCATCTCCCCAGAGTTTCCTCCACCTGTTCCCTACTCTCACTACAGATCACAAGGTCATCTGCAAATTGGACTAGTGTGTTGTTACTAAAAATTTTATCCAATGTTTCTCTTAGGAGGTAAGAACAATCCTTCAAAACTCTGCTAATCACTTCTCAGATGCATTTTGTGCGAAGGGCATGGACATTGGTCCCAGTAACTCGTTAATTCCCTCCCTGAGTCGCAAGAAGAGTAGAGTTATTCAGGGGGCTTCAGTGTCAACTCCACCTTCCAATTTGCCTCAGCAACTGATGGGTTTCACTGCTGAGGCCATGTAATGCCTCAGACCACTCATCATTTTATCTTGGTTCCTCTGGTGGTGCTTCTTGGGAAGCCATTAAGGACCAGAAGGCAGGGACATCCTCTGTCTGTTCAGTTGCCTTTGTCAGCATCACAGAAGGGATTGGGTGATGCTCTTTCACTAAGTGGTTCTAAGGAACTTCTTTCCCAGGAAAGGGACCATTACTTAAGCCGCTCTTATTCTGGGTGGCCATCCAGTAAAAGAAAACATAAGGTTAGACATGTATCTCCTTCTAAAGCAGACAAGTAGAACTGAATGGGCTTTGTTAAAGGTTTACGTAAAGTCTTTCTGTCATTACATGCTGAGTTTTTTCATTTAAAAACAAAGATTTTCCTGTTTTTCAGATTTTGATCCCCAGTCTGAGGGAAAAATAGACTTTGTGTTTCTCAAGTTTCCACTTCAGAATATGGAAAATCTGACTTTGAAGATGGTTATTCTTCAGACTGCACTTTTTGATGAGTTTGTTTCCAGAATGAAGAACGTATTTCAGTAGGAAAAAATAAATACCAGAATTCCAGTATATATATATATATATATATATATATATATATTTATTAATTACTGGTGGCTGCATTTGTACATCCTGTGTTGCCAGTTACAGGGTGCTTTATTTGCATCCATCATTTGTGACAGTCAGTCATCTGCACAAAGAAAGTCTGCTAAATCGTATAATGTTCCCCATTCCTCATTTCTAAGCCCAGGTCAGATCATGCAGTAATTTCTCCATCAAAATCAGCTTTTACCAAACTCCTATTATATCTTGGCAAGGAAGGTTGAAAATTCTGAGTAATCCCTTGAATTAACTTGAGGACCTCAGCAGAGAAAGGATCAAATAACACATCTTCATCCAGGCTCTCAGCTTGGCCATTCTCTGGTAAATTTTGAGAAAGTAGCCAGGCAAATCTTATCACTGAACTAGTGGCAGATGTTCTTCATCTCACATTGCTGCAGTCATAACTTGTGGGTAGTCCGCTGTCCTCGGTCGGCCCGAATACCAAAGTATTAGGCTGGCGTCGGTCATGGTCGCTTAGATCTGATGTCAGTACGCCTTGGTACTAAAGCGCATGACCGACGTCATATCCCCAGTCTTTCTTGTCCCAGATGTCAGAAGGCCCTAAAGAGAAAGGCCATAGCCAAAAAACAGAGAAACATCCAACCACCCATGTACAAACAATATTTACACCCCAAACTACAGTGGGGAAGGAGGGAGGGTAAATTGGACTGCAGCAATGTGGATCTTCGAACATCTACATTTATGGTAGGTACAAAACTGTACTATGTTCTTCATCTCACATTGCTGCAGTCATAACTTGTGGGTAGAATCCCAAAGCAAAGGGAAAGGGAGGTTGGCAAAATCATAAAGCATTGGGAGCTGCTAACATGCCCTGTAAAACTGCAGTGGCAAACCCAGCCCTAGATTTGGAATAAAGAGGGAGATGGTAATGTTTAGTAAAAGTGTGCACTGAACTCCAAGTAGCTGCTTCCAAAATATCTTTAGTAGCTACACCCCTTAAAAAAGCAGTAGAAGTGGCAGTAGCCCTAGTGGAATGAGGTCTGATTCCAGCCGGAATCTCCTTACCATGATGAGAATAACAAAAAGCAATGCAATGGCCAATCCACTTAGAAATAGTTTGTTTAGAAACAGGTTTCCCCTGAGATCCCAAAGCAAAAGAAACAAACAACTGTTGAGACCGTCTGAACCCTTTAGTTCTCCTCAAATAATAACGCAACTGCCTGTGAATATCCAAAGAATGCAAAATTTTTTCCCCTTTATTTTGGGGATCAGCATAAAATGTAGGCAAATGAATAGATTGGTTCAAGGCCACATTTGAAACCACTTTAGGCATAAAAGTAGGGTTAGTACGTAGGGATACCCTATCCTTATGAAAAATCAGGAAGGGTTCAACTGCCATTAGAGCCTGTAATTCAGATACCCTTCTAGCAGACGTAATGGCCAACAAAAAAGCAGTCTTCCAAGACAAAAACTTCAACTCAGATGTAGCTGCAGGTTCAAAAGGAGGTAAAGTGAGCTTTTCCAACACAAAATTGAGATCCCAGGAAGGAGTAGGAGCTCTACGTGGGGGTCTTATGTTCTTTGCCCCTCTAAGAAATTGCTTAAACAAAGGATGAGAGAATAATGGTGGGTCACAATCATAGTGAGCAGAAATGGCTGCAGCATGAACCTTTACAGAGGAGAAGGACAAACCTTTGTCCAGTAATTCTGTAAGATACTGAAGAGAAACACTCAAATTAGGTACTGAAACATCAAAGCTCTTTGCTTGGCTCCAAAGAAAAAATCTCCTCCATTTATCAGCATAAACTTTCCTTGTACTAGGCCGTCTGGCCTCCAAAATAACATCCAGAACTTGTTGAGGAAGCTGCGACCCTCCAGGGTCTAGAACAGAATATGCCAGGCTGTCAGATGCAGAGACTGTATCCTGACATTGAGGAAATGATTGCCTGCCTGGGACAAAAGGTGTGGAATTGATGGCAAAGGCCAAGGAGGCTCCCGTACCAAACTCCTCAGCAGAGGGTACCAGTGCTGACGTGGCCAATCTGGAGCTATTAGAATCATGGAGGGCTTGTCGTGTCTGACCTTCAAGAGCACCTTGGGAAGGAGAGGCAGAGGAGGAAAAGCATAGACGTGAAGATTGCTCCAACTGAATGATAGGGCATCCACTTTCCAAGCCTTTGGATGAAACAGCTTTGTGCAAAACTTTGGCAGCTGGAAATTTAGTGGAGAAGTGAACAGATCTATGTCTGGAGTCCCCCAAAACACTGTCAACTGTAGAAATACATGAGGATCCAATTTCCACTCATGGGGATCCACCATCTGTCTGCTCAAAACATCCGCTAAGGAGTTCTGTGCTCCTGGCAGAAACCTTGCCTGAAGAGTGAGGTGCAAACTGAGAGCAGTCTCCCACAAAATCATAGCTTGTCTGCAAAGAGGGTACAAATGGGTTCCCCCCTGCTTGTTGATGTACCACATGACAGTTGTGTTGTCTGTTTGAATCCACACATGTCCTGGTTGAAGTAGATCCTTGAAAGCCAGCAATGCAAATTGGACTGCTAACATCTCCTTCATGTTGATATGCAAATGTTGAAGTCTGGCAGGCCACGTGTCTTGCACCCATTTTCCATTGAGGTGTGCTCCCCAAGCCTCGTCTGAGGCATCTGTCGTTAAGATCTGACTCGCCTCTGGTAGGACCACAGAGAGTCCCTTGTTTAGGTAACATTCCTGAGCCCACCACAAAAATTCCTTTCGAATGCAAGGTATTATCTGAATGACAGTGTCCAAATTGTGGCAGTGTTGAGTCCATACACTTTTGAGATACCATTGTAGCTTCCTCATATGCAGTTTGGCATTGGGAAGCATGAGAATACAAGATGCCATGAACCCCAAGGCTTGAAGGACTGTCCTTGCAGTCAGCCTGGACAGGAGAGACAATTGTTGGAAGTAAAGGGTAAGATTTCTTTGCTTGTCCGGGGTCAAAAATGCCATCTGAGAGGCTGTATTCAGTCTCACACCCAGAAAGCACATGTCCTGAGAGGGTACTAGACTGGACTTTATTTCGTTCACAGAATACCCTAGGCACCTTAACACTGCCATAACATACTGAAGATGGTGAAGTAGCTTGTCTTTGTCTTGAGCAAGAATCAGGCAATCGTCCAAATAAGGATAAATTTGTATTCCTCTTAACCTTAAGAAGGCTATCACTGGAGCCAGAACTTTTGTGAACACCCTGGGCGCAGTAGATAAGCCAAAGGGCAATGCAGAGAACTGATAATGTAAAGTCCCAGCCCGAAAACGCAGGAATCTCCTGCAGCTGGGCCTGATAGGAATATGAAGATACGCCTCCTTGAGATCCAGAGTCACCATCCAGTGTTCTTTGCCTAGCAGAGGTAGAAGTTGTTGCAAAGTCAACATTTTGAATTTTGGAATGTCCAGGTATGTGTTGAGAATAGACAAATCCAGAATTGGCCTCCAAGTGTTTCTTTCTTTGGTACAAGAAACAGGCGAGAATAAAATCCTAGGCCCACCTCTGTCGGAGGGACCTGCTGGATAGCCCCCAGTTGTAGAAGTAAAGAAATCTGTTTGTGAGCCTCCACCTTTTGCTGAGGAGGAACGTCTGGCATGCCTTTGAAAGGGGGCAATGTGTGGAAATAAAACTTGTAGCCTCGGTGTATAAGGTCCAACACCCATTTGTCCTGGGTGACTAAAAGCCAATTTTGCCTGAAAAGAGCCAACTTTCCTCCCAGAGGAGCTGCCAGACAGGAAGGATCGGGCAGCTGAAGATGCAGGTCATTGGGTCTGTTTACGAAAGGACTGGCCCCTGCCCTCACCTGTAGACTGTGCAGGGAACTCCACGTCCTAGGCCTAAAGGAACCCTGTGCATGAGCTCTGCCCCTCCCACGTCTAGATCTACCCCTAGACTGTAAATCAGAAGAAGGGTAAGCCCATCCCTTAGTAGGCCAATTCCTGCTAAACTTAGGGGGCTGCACCTGCAAAAAATCCTTAACAGTCTGCATAGACTTAGCTTTGTCCTCCATTTTCTTCAAGACTGACTCCACAGGAGAACCTAACAAAACTTCAGACTGAAGGGGAGCATCCAAAATTCGAGCTTTAACATACTCTGACAAGTTCTGATCCTTAAGCCAGGTGTGCCGACGAATAACTGATCCAGTGACAGCCACCCTGGAAGAGGCCTGTAAAGCATCAAAACCACACTGCAAAGAATGCTTACCCACCTGATCAGAGGCATGAACCAAATCCTGTAATTCTTTACACTCTATGCCCTCTGCTAAAGCATCTACCTTAGATTTTAACTGATTAAGGAGAAAATTCTGGTACTTCAGCATATGAAACTGGCAATTCAAAGCCCTCATTGCAAGAGTGGAAGAGGTATACACTTTTTTACCCCACCTATCCAAAGCTCTAGAGTCTTTATCCATAGGAACTGGATTCTTTACAACAGAAGCCCTGACACCCTTAGGTCCCTGGCTAATAGTTTCCGGGTCAGCCCTAGGGCTCTTATACAAATATTTGAGCCTCTGGCACTCTGTAATACCTGTCTGGCTTAACCGGGGCAGGAGGCAAAGAGTCTGGATTAAGGGAAGCCTCCGAGAAAACATCCTGAACAACATCCAAAACAGGAGGTATAGCCAAGGGCCTATGTTGTGGTAAAAATAAGAATTCCCTAAGCCTCTTTCGGGAATCTGAGAAATCCTGACCTTCCCATTTAAAATGTTCCCTCATAGAATGCAGGGTTTCTGAAAAAGAAAAATCCTCTGGAGGGGAAGCAGAAGGGCTAGAATCCTCTGCGTCTGAATCAGAATAAGGGGGAAAATCCTGAATGTCTTCAGCCGAAGACTCTGAGTAATCTGAAGAATGTTCCAATCCTTCCACCTCTGGCTCCACCCTAGGCCTCTTATCTGGAGGGGGCATAGAACCTCTGATTAAGGAAATCAAATCTTCTGCCATTTTAAGCATGTGTTTTTTAGGTACAGAACCTGCAGAACTAGGACTGATGCCAGAGGAAGACAAACCAGGCCTGGCCTTGGTAGGTACCTTAGAGACAGAAGGAGAAGGCCTAACCACCTTATGTAAAGAAGGGATTACAGCAACCTGAGAGGCCCCTTCAGCCTGACCCGACTCCTGAGAGGCCACATCTTGCAAAATTAAAGGTTCCCCCTGAGACTCAACTGAAACCTCGGCTGGATCCACAGATTCCACCGTGGTTTCTAAAGAACCGGCATCCGGAATGGACGACTCATCTTGCCTGGACTTTAACGATTTCTCCTTATGCTTCTTAGCGGTAGCAGGCGTCGGAGGATCCGACGGCATATTGTTACAAGACAAGCCTAGCACAATCTAACCTATGTTTAATGGTGCGCTTATTAAATTTAGCACAAAAGAGACACCCGACTACGTCGTGCTCAGATCCCAAGCAAGGAATACAGAGAGAGTGATAATCCCTATGAGGTATCTGTTTCCCACAAGAAATACAATTATTCACTTTTTCTGACATCTTTAACTGAGGCAAGAAAAGACAAAAATATTCAGCCCAACTTGGTTTTCGGTCTGAAACTCAGAATACGAAAATTTCAGGACGGCACTTGCAAACGCTGCTTCTGCTTCGGACCATGCGGCAAGAAAGACTGGGGATATGACGTCGGTCATGCGCTTTAGTACCAAGGCATACTGACGTCAGATCTAAGCGACCATGACCGACGCCAGCCTAATACTTTGGTATTCGGGCCGACCGAGGACAGCGGACTACCCACAAGTTATGACTGCAGCAATGTGGATCTTCGAACATCTACATTTATGGTAGGTACAAAACTGTACTTTGCTCTGGAAGCAACAGTGATGACATGAGCACATTTTGCAGATTGTTTGGTTACCTAATTCACAGAGGATACTAATGAATTTCAGAGATGCCTTAGCCTCTGAAAAGGGGAGGTCAGCAATTAGCTTTCTCAATTGTCAAAGAAAGCCAGCAAAACTTTAAACATGATGATTCACTGTTCTAAAGGCTCAAATGGAAGAAGTATAAACTTTCTTCCCAACCTATCAAGTCTTTTCCCAGTTTGTCAGAATGAATAAGTCTAGCTGCTATAAGAAACATTTCTTCCGGTTCAAGATAGTGTTTCAGGAAATCAATTAAGATCTGCAGCAAGGCAGAGGCAGACAAAGTTTCAAAAATCAATGGCAGATAAGCTCAAAAAAGAAAGGATGGTCATCCCCAAACCAAGGACAGTTTGAAAGAATAGACTGACTGTGCTACTTTACGAGTTTGCCCCTTCCCAGCATAGCAGACCTATATAGCTCTCACGTGTCTAGGTAGTCCCTTTGATCTTTGACACCAGTTAACTCAGATGCTTGGATTCTATGAATCTTTCAAAAAGGCTGCATATGGCAGTGGGATTCCCTTACAATTTTGTCAGAGATTCCACCTTATATAGCAAATTAAACATCCCTGATATTCTTCGTGTTTCACTGTTGCAGTCATTACACTTGGGTTATCCTGCTGGCAGGCTACCCTCAGTCAGCCTGAATTCCAAAGTCTAGGTTGCTGTCGCCTCTTCCCTGACGTCAGTGCGCCAGGGGTATAAAAGATGCAGCCAACGCCATTTTCTCCAGTCTTTCTTGCTGCGCAGTGCCCGAAGCATAAGCAGTTCGCAAGTGCCGGTCGGCCGACTCCTGAGATTTTCGTGTTCGAATTTATTATCTGAAGTCTTCATTAAAAGCTAAGTACCCCATTGGGGAAACTTTTTTCTTGCTCCAGACCGATGTCAGAAAAAGTTAATAATTGTATTTCTTGTGGGAAGCGAATACCTCATAAGGACTTTCATTCTTACTGTATTCCTTGCCTAGGCCCTAACCACGATGTTGCTAGTTGTCTGTTTTGTGCTAGATTTAACCAACGCACTATTAAGCGTTAGTACGATTTTGCATTACATTATTTTGGCAGAAGATTTAGTTATACTATGTCATCGGATAGCCATCCGACTACTGGAATTTACAAGAAATGCAAGGAAAAAGAAAAGGACAGGCATCCGAGGTCCAAAACAGACGAGGCTTCTTCTAAGCCAGTCGCCGGTTCTCAGTGAGGCGCCTTCGCAGCCCCTGATGCCCATTACTTTAGACCCACAGGCCGCTACCGACTCCCACGTGGAGTCGACTAGGCCACTGGAAGCTCAAGGTATTGGACCTTCGGAGACTATTCCCTCAAATGGGTCCGGAGCTGCTGAGCAGGCATCTGCTTCTGAGGGTATTTTCAGACCTACTCAATTATACATTAAAACGACTTCAGCTTCAAAGGCAAAGACTGAAGCACCTTTAAAGACAAAGAAACAAGTACAACATCCTCATGGACAGGCCTCCATGCCCAGAAAACAGATGCTCAAAATGGCCGAAGACTTAATTACTTTGATCAAGGGGTTCCCATCCCCCTCCTGATAAAAGGCCTAGGCAAAAGACAGAAAATGAATCTTCAGATCAGGTTTCCATTTCATCTGATTCCTCTTCTGATCAGGAATACTCTCTTCCTCCCTATGAGGATTCTGATGCTGAAGAATCTCCCTTCAGCCTGTCCTCCTGAGGATTATTCTTTTGGGGAAACCTTGCATAACATGAGGAACATTTTTCACTGGGAGAGCCAAGATTTTTCAGAATCTAAGAAAAGGCTCAGAGACTTCCTTTTACTACCACAACACAGGCTCCTAGCTATTCCACCTGTGTTAGACATTGTAGATGATGTATTTTCAGAGTCCAGTCTGACCTCTGACTCCTTACCTCCAGCTCCTGTTAAGCTGGACAGGTACTACAGGGTTCCTGACTCTCATAAATTCCTTTTCAAAAACCCTGCTGCTGACCCTGAAACTATCTCTCAGGGTCCCAAAGGGGTCAAGGCTTCTGCTGCAAAAAACCCTCCCCCCTCAGACAAGGATTCTAGGGCATTGGACAGATGGGGAAAAAAAGATTTACACTTCTGCTACCTTGGCTATAAGGGCTTTAAATTGTCAGTTTCATATGCTCAAATATCAGCAATATATTATGTCACTGCTTAAACAGAAAATGTTAATAAATTCTGAATGTGCAGAAAACAAAGAAATGCAGGATTTATTGCATGCAGCTGAACAAGTTGGAAAGCATACTTTGCATTGTGGTTTTGATTCTTTAGAGGCATCTGCAGGGCCACTGTTACGGGTTCTGTCATCAGGAGGCATGCTTAGTTAAAGGAACAAAATCTGCCTGATCATGTCAAAGCAAAATTATTAGATGCTCCATTACAGCATGATACCTTATTTGGTGTTAAAGAAAATGGAGGACAAAGCTAAATCTATGCAAATGGTTAAGGATTTCTTACAGGCAGGGTACAGCCTCCTAGATTTAGCAGGCACTGGCCTACAAAGAATTGGGCCTTTCCAGTGTCAGACAGACCACAAAGGGGCAAATACAGATGCCAAAGAGGCAGATCCCAGCCCCAAGATTCGTACAGTTCTAAACAATGGGGTGCTTCTACCTCCAAAAGTGGAGAAGACAAATCACAGCCATACAGGAAACAGTCCTAATGACTTCCCCCTGCCTGCACCAAGCACTTATCTTCTGGCAGCTCCTTTAGGGGGAAAACAAGCACTTTTTTCTCAAAACTGGCACATAACCCAGGACAAATGGGTCCTAGACATAGGGTCACAAGGCTACAAGTTTCACTTCCATACCTTACCAAGGGCAAACTGTTGGCCAGACCTGCCAAAAAAATCAGTGGGCAGAGGCACAAAAGCAAGTCCCATCCCTCATGTACATGAGGGCCATTCAACAAGTACTGGAGCAAGAGCAGGGACAAGGATTTTATTCAAGACTGTTCTTGGTATCAAGAAAGGACAAGACCAATACTGGACCTATCTATTCTAAACACATTTCTGGATATACCAAAATTCAAAATGTTGACAATACAGCAACTTCTGCTCATGCTGGGCAAGAAGGCTTGGCTTGTCACTTTAGACATAAAAGAGGCATACCTGCATGTCCCAATCAGACAAACATGCAGAAGATACCTCAGATTCAAAGCTGGCTCAATGCACTACCAATTCTCTGCACTGCCCTTTGGCTTATCTACTGTGCTCAGGGTCTTCACAAAGTGCCTGGCACCAGTAATTGCATTCTGCAGACAGAGTAATACAAATATATCCTTACTTGGACGACTGCCTCATTCAAGTAGAGAACAAGGACATTCTGCTACATCATCAAAGTACAATTCACTTTGTACTTCTATGTAATTGTCCCATTATTCCAATATAGTATGAGTGGAGCTTTTCTTCTCCTCGGGCTACTGAAAAAAATATATATATATCTATAGACTAGCCTAACAATAAATGTAAAATAAATAAAAAATAAAAATCTGGCATTTGTAAAGAGATTTCTAACAGGCCCAGGGTACACAGTCAACGAAAAGAAATCAAAACTAGTACCCTCTCAAGAGATAATATTCCTGGGTGCAAGCTTAAATACAACTGCCCAGATGGCTTATCTCACACCAGACAAACAAAGACAACTGACTACCTATTTCAACCTGTTGACAACAAAGGCCCAGTTATCTGCAAGAAAAATTCTGTAGGCTTTGGGCTTCGTGGCATCCTGCATTCTACTAATTCCATATGTGAGACTGCATATCAGGAAACTTCAGTGGTATGTAAAAAAGTGTTTGGACTCAACATTGCCACAGCCTGGAAACAATAATTACCCTCATTCCCTGCCCGCAACAGGAGTTTTGATGGTGGGCGAAGGCTTGTCACCGGAAGGGGCAGCCATTCACTTTACCCCCAGCCAGGCAGACATTAACAACGGATGCATCAGATTATGCCTGGGGGCCCACATGGCAGGAAGGTGTATTCAAGGCACATGGTCCACAAACCAAATGTATCTCCATATCAATCAAAACGAGATGCTAACTATTCAGAATGCCCTGACAGCCTTCAAGGACCTACTTCATCTGGGACAACTACTGATAAAGACAGACAACACCATGGTCATGTGGTATATAAACAAGCAGGGAAGCACTCATTCTTATCCCCTTTGCAGACTAGCCATGACTTTGTGGGACACAGCATTGACTTACCAAGTACATCTGCAGGCACAATTCCTGCCAGGAAAGATAAATACTCTGGCAGACAAACTAAGCAGAAACCTCATGGATTCCCACGAGTGGAAATTGGATCCACAAGTCTTCAGCATGATAACAAGGAAATGGGGATGCCCGGAGATAGATCTATTTGCCTCTCCTCACAACTACCAACTAAAAAGATTCTGCACAAGGACTTATCACATTCAAGCATGGAAAGTGGACGCCCTATCTTTCAGCTGGAAAAGCTTAGCAGTATATGCCTTTCCTCCACTGCCTCTCTCTGATTGCCCCAGACTGGCCCCGCCAATACTGGTATCCAATCCTAAGGAACTTGTCTCAATGCCCGGCTTGGACCTTGCCTCAAATACCTCATCTACTATCCCAGCAAAACAATCAGATCCTGCACAGCCAGCTAAAGACCTTAAATCTGGTAGCGTGGCTGATAATGTAGCCATACAAAACGCGCCTCTCACTAAAGCTGTGATGGATGTCATTTTGGAGGCCAGAAGGCCTAGTACCAGAAAATCTTACACTGGAAAATGGAAGAGATTCTGTGCTTGGAACCGGGCACAAGGAATTGACACAGCTATACCAAATATTCCTCAGATTTTACAATACTTAACTGAGATGCTGGACAAAGGCCTATCCTTTTCATCAATTAAAATTCATACCTCTGCAATTTTGGCTCATTACAATACAAAGCCACCAATCTTTTCTCATCCTTTATTAAGGCAGTACCTCAGAGGAGCCAAAAACTTAAGGCCTCCAAGGAGATCACCAATATTTGCATAGGACCTCAATTATGTCTTGGAAAAACTCACCCTGCCTCCTTTTGAGCCAGCCGCTACTGCTGATATATAATTTTTAACTTGGAAAACAGCTTTGCTCCTAGCAATAACCTCTGCAAGACGAGTCTCTGAGCTACAGGCACTCATGGCTGTGGAACCTTTTATCATTTTTTATCCAGACAGAGTTTCTCTGAGGACAAACCCGACATTTATGCCTAAGGTAGTGTCCAGTGTGGCTCTTAACCAAGCTATTCATCTGCCTACTTTTTATCCAAACCCACAGAATAAGGGGGAGAGAATTCTGCATTATTTGGACATACATAGACAGCTACGCTTCTACTTGAACAGAACCAAAGCTTTCAGAAAGACAGAGCAACTACTAGTGGCATATGCTGCAGGATCACAAGGAAAGGCTATCTCAAAGCAGACTATTTCTAAGTGGATAGGCCACTGCATTCATTTCTGCTATTCACAGCATGGCAAGCCAGTGCCTAAGGGCATCAGGCCGCATTCAACCAGAGCAGCAGCCACTTCAGCAGCCTTCCTCAGGGGAGTACCAACCAAAGACATTTTAGAGGCTGCTACCTGGAGTTCAGTGCACACCTTTACAAAGCACTATCATTTACCACTCAACTCTAAATCCAGGGCAGGCTTTGCCACTGCAGTTCTGCAGGGCTTCATAGCCGCTCCTAATGCTATATTAGCTCCAGCCTCCCAACCATAGCTTTGGGATTCAACCCAAGTGTAATGACTGCAACAGTGAAACATGAAGAACATAGTATAGTTGTGTACACTTACCATAAATGTAGATGTACGAGTGTATTCACTGTTGCAGTCCAGGTTACCCATCCCCCATCCCCCATATATTTGCTGGAACTTATCTGCACTTCTCTAATCTATACAACCTATGTGGTGTATTTGCTTCTAGATGAAGTTATAATATATTTTGGTGCATGCATGTTTTATTGGCATATTTTTTAGCCTGCCATTTTGGGGGCACCTGACATCTGGGGCAAGAAAATCTGATGAAAATGGCGTCTGCTGCATCTTTTATACCCCTGGTGCACTGACATCAGGGAAGAGGTGACAGCAACCGACGCCGGACCTAGATTTTGGAATTCAGGCCGACTGAGGGTAGCCTGCCAGCAGGATAACCCAAGTGTAATGACTGCAACAGTGAATACACTCGAACATCTACATTTATGGTAAGTGTACACAACTGTACTTTCCCTCCTATTCTAGATCAGATGCTGTGTCAGAGGGTTATAGAAAGCTCTTCCCCAGAACTGAAGGAAAACATTTTAGTCAAGGATCTTTCTGATGACAGCGAAACAAGAAATCTGGAGACCTTTCATAGACCTTTCTTTCTAAACCTTCACATAACATTCCAGTTCTCAAAGATTTAAGGTGATTTTTGCAGTTTTCTTTGGTTTACATTTTCAGTTTTCTACTTTGCCCTTTGGTATGTCAACAGCTCCAAGAATGTTTGCAAAGAACCTGGTCCATGTAATAGCCCATTACAGGTTGCATGGCATCCATGTGTTTACATATTTAGATCTGCCTTATTTTTGCTGATTCTTTCACAGGTTGTCAAGAATCTCTGGCTTGGTATAAAAAGAATCTTTTTCTCAGCCTGAGTTTTCAAGTGAAATACAAAAATCTTATCTGCCTCACAGGATAGTGTTTTTGGGATGCCTACTAGACACATATTTTATAAAGGCTTTTCTTCCTCAAGACAAAGCATGATGTTACTTGGAACAGTTTCTGATATTCTTTAACCAAACTTTTGTATCTGCTAGAGAATGTCTTATAATTTGAAGTTTTATGATGTCTACTATTCTCATGATTTCTTTGGCTAGACTTCACATGAGAGATATTCAGTGGATTGTCAGATCAGTTTGAACCCAACACCAGCACCCCTTTCATTTCACATGTCAGTGTTGGTTTGTGAAAAAAGGAATTACTCTGGTGAGTGAATCAGTTGTCTCCAAACCCAGGTCTCCTTTTTCCCCCCCTTCCAATCCCTACTCATTCTGCAACCACAGATGCATCAGACTTTGCTGGGGGGGGTGGCTGTGTCTGAGGTGGTTAAAGTGTATGGGCCTCTGAAGCAAGCAAGCCTGGGAATTTGAGACTCAGATCAAGCTGTCCCTCCAGGCTACCTACATTTTGGCTGAGCAAAACATATTGCAGATAAGCAGAGCAGGACCAGGGTATACCCCCCTGTGAATGTTAGTTAAACCCGACGGTCCTCCAGGAATTGGTTCATCTGTGGAGAACGCAAGTATATCTATTTTCCTCCAGTCACAACAAATAGTTCTGCCCCAGGAAAACTTGCGCCCAGGCCTGGAAGATGTTAAGCAGGGTTCTTCTAAAGGTACCAAAGTACTTTCCAGTGGATAAGTGTGCTGTGATCCTATTTTGGCTCAGGCATCAGTGATTATCCCTTCTTTTGAAAATGGTCTAGGACAATTACTACAAGCTTCATCACAGAGAATGGACCTATACAAGACAGAGGTTGTTTGATACATCCCATCCTTCAACTTCCTCATTTGACTGCTTAGATGATAGAATTTTAGTACATTTTAGTCACTTTTTTTTCCTGAGGATGTACAGCAAGTATTAAAGGAGGCAAAATAAACCTGCTAGTAGAAAATCATATGTGGTAAATGGAAAAGATTTTCTAGCTGGTGCCGCAACAAGAACCAGAACCCTTTTAAGGCTTTGACTCCTTTGTTCTATGGTATTTGAGTGAGTGATTATCCTCTGGCCTTTCATACTCTATCAATATTTACCTTTAGGGCATCTCTGCTTGTCTGCCCTTAGATCCCCCTTTCTAACCTACCTCAGGTGTAGCAGTTTTTAAAGATGTTTTACATATCAGTCCTCCTAGAAGATAGGTGGCTCTTCCTTGGAATCTTATTTTTGTACTGGAAATATTTTGCACCATTTCCTTTTGAGCCTGATGATGAGGCTACACTGCTTTGACTTCTGCAAGATGAGTAATGAGTAACTGAGTTACAAGCTATTATGGTAAGTCATCCCTATTATTTCTCACAGGGACAGAGTAATGTTGAGAACAAATCATTCCTTTTTACCCAAGGTTATTTATGAGTTTATATTAAGTTAGGCAATTCATCCCTTCCCAAAACCAAAAAAAAAAAAAAGGGAGAAAGAATTTTGCACATTCACAGGCAACTCATGTATTTTATTGACAGGACAAAAAGCCTTCAGGACTTGTGATCAATTGTTTATTTCCTGTGAAGGTAAGAAAGTGACAATTAGGTATCAAACAAATAGTTTCTAAATAGTTGTCTCATGCTTATGATTTTTGATGTATTCACCATAAGAAAACAATTCCAGGAAAAGATAGGGTCAGGTCTACCAGGGCTGTGGTTACTTCTGGGAATTTTTGGAAAAGGATGGACTCTAGAAATATACAACATGCAACTTTGGTCATCTGTAACATTACAAACTGTATTCCTTGTCTGGATCAAGAACAGGCTTTGCCAGGACTGTTCTTTAGAGCCTGCTGTACTCTGCTAATTTTTCCTTATCCCTTTTTTTCTAATCTCTGGTATTTATCCCATGTAGCTTAGGCTACTGCAACATCGATCAAAAAATGAACATGGTACAGTTGCAGTAGCCACTTTCTAATTCCTTCTCCCCTTTTTTTCTTTATTTTTATGCCATGATGTGGGATTTTATTATTGCTGTTTCTGTCTGGCAGAGCCTTCCTCTTCTGAGGCAAAACATCTTTGAAGTTTTGTGCCCTTGCTACTGACTTTATAGTGCGCTCCTTGAGTTGTGCAATGGTTAGTGCACATGGAAGGCGCCCATACCTCTCAACTTCTAACAGCAAAAAATCTGGACAAAGCTATAAATAACTGGGGGAAAATGCCCAGAAATAGGGACACTTTTTCAATATTGCTCTTACAAACTTAGAAAGTTAACAGAATAACAGGTTTTGCATTCGCATGAATTTCTTTGAGGGGTATGAAGCCTGAAACTCAAATTTCTGTCATTACTTTTCTGACTTCAACACTCAATGTTTTTTCCAATGATTTGCCAGAAAACCACAATTTTATGAGAGACAGACCAAAAATATGAGGCAAAAATCTGGACTTTCTGCAAAAATCTGTACTATTGAGAGGTATGATAGGCACCTTAAGGCTTTGGAAGCTGGCCTGATCCTTGCCATGGTATCCCATACAGCTTTTACTACTGTAACAGTGATCTATTCCAACATTTGATGTCATGGTAAGTTGATTTACGCAACTGTACTTTCTTTGCTGTCATTCTGAGGTAGATCACTTACGAGTTGAATAATCAGGTCTTGAGGCTGAGAATGACATTGATGTTTCATCTTGGTTATGCTGGAACATGGAAGTAAAGGAAAGGAAACTCTGTGATGAATATTGGCATATACTGTTTTGGTTCCAAATTAAGCAAATGTTTGAAAGGACAGTTTTAAGATACAATGTCATTGACCACAATGTTGTGTGCACAGTGGTTGCAATTAACGAGGCAAAGATCAGTGTAAAAACCAGCTTTGCCCAACCATTTTCTTAGATCTGACAGATTGTCATGACAAGAACCATCAAGGAGATTTGACATTTTAAGTATTCATTCCTGTGTCAACCCACAGCATTTTTTACTGACCAAGCTAATGAATTCATAAAAGTTTCACTTTGCCTTGTACAAGACTATTCAACAATCTAACGGATTTTCCTACATGTCTTGGGATGACTATCGCTGATTAGGAAATGGGTCAGGTCTGACTACCACAGCTCTATTTACAAGTTTGACCATGTGCAGTTTTGCCCGCTGCTGTATCTCATATAACCCTCTGTCATGCCTCTGAAGCAGCGTTTTCACAACTGGTCCTGTACTGGGAAAAAGTATACAGTTAGCACATACTTTTCCTTATCCCTGATTAGTAAGCATTTTCCATGGAATTATGTAGCTTACATTTATCAGACTGTCCATGAACAGTTTGACATGTCTCACTATTTCTTAATGACCATAGTAACATTTTAATTCTAGATTCCTTAACCATACTTTCATAGATGAGTCTTTGTCTGCATACTTCTTAAAAGTATCTCATTAAGAACGTTTCTCATTTTGAGCTTTAAAAAATCCAAGCTTCTCAAAATTCCACACTGAAAGAGTCTGTCACACATTCAGTGTTAAGGATTTTTTTCCAGCTGATATCCATGGTAAATAATGCTAAATCATGTTAATTCTTCAAATGAAATTCTTGTAGGTATAAAGTAACTAATTTTAACCATCCTGTGAGCTTCCTAGCTGAAGATCATAGGTAAGCTATTTTGAGAGGTAATGTTCCACATTTTGCAGAAGGAAGGTTGAGAGCTATGTTTGCCCGAGAACCACAGAAAGCTAGGATCATAGCTTACAATAAAGTGCTTTAGAACTACTTCATGCTGCTGTGGACTTTTGGTTCTATACTAAAATGTCTGCTAAGCACTGTGTACAAATATAGATTGAAAGGGGAAATAAATACTGGTGTATATCTATTTCTTGGCACTTAAATTTCATGGAGTCCTGACTTCACTAACTCATGAGCCGTATCTATACAGGAAAGGAGGTTTGCACAGCTGGTGGTCCTGCACTGACCGGTATCATTTGATATTGTACCTTCTATCTGCTGACAGATCCTTAACAAACGCTTGAGTAGCTGTCTGGCTGCTTTATTCTTTGTTCCTTCAGAAATGTAAACACACTTACCAACTGTGCTGCAGGCCTGCTCTATCACATCTTTTATGACATGCAGGCACGTACCCATACTCAGTTTTGGCAGGAAGAATCCAATGATTTCAAAGTAGGGGCTGCCATCAGTTAAGCACTTTTCTCCAGTTTTACAAAATTCCAAGGTGATGAAGTTTGTTGTATCATAGGTAAAAATCTGTGCAATAACATACCTGCTTCTTAGATGTTGCAACACAAGGATTTTCAAAAGAAAATCTCTTACACCTGAACACAGCACGAAGCACCGATATATGTACAGACAGTGCACAATCCTGCTTTTTGTCTGTTAAACAGAATAAAATGTTTTTCAATATATATATATATATATATATATATATATATATATATATATATATAGTGCAAAGTACCCAAACCATACACATTATTTAAACCAGTCTAGAGCTGTCTTCTTTATAATTATGTTGTGGCCCTTATAATGTTAGGAGGACAATCGGAGTAATAACAGAATGATGTACATTGTGATTGCTATCCCTAGAAAAATAAATATTTCAGAGAGAGGGCTATATGTATGTATATGGTTGGATGATGTTTGATCTAAGGTACCTTTCACTGAAAGAAAAATCAATAGGTACAAATGACTGAAAGTACCTTTGGCTGAAAAGCCATTTTATTGAAAGCATACTAAACAACAAACATAGAAACGTTTTTGCAATTGGGGGGGGGGCACAATCCCCCCTGCATTCTCACACACACACACACACACACACACACACACAGAAAAGAGAAAACACCACACAGTGAATCAATGTTGGAGCACAATCTTGGGGTAGAACTTGACTGTGAGTTTTACCAATCTATATAAAATTATCTAAATTACTACCCTAATAAACACACAAATACCATTTGTAGACTTCACTAGTTTTCAGCAAAACGGCTTTTCAGTCATGTACCTCAAATAATTTTTTTTCCTACTGTGTGTGGTTCATTCAACCGTACCTTTGATCAAATGAAACATAATCATAATTTTATATATAAATAAATAATATCAGATTTATATATATATATATATATATATATATATATATATATATATATATATATATATATACACACACACACACACACACACACATATTCAGTGCTTATTTGGGAGAGTGTCTACTGACACCTTTTACACAAATTAATTTACCATTTCGGGCTACCATTGACCTGTGACATTCTCAGTTGGTGAATTTATGGAGCTGCATACTCATAATGCACGTGGTCAGGGAGTAGTGCAGAAAACCATCTGTAATGATCATTGCAACATGTAAAAAAATAGTACATGCTAGTAGCTTTCATAATGGAAGAAAGTTAAACTATATTGTGGTGACAGCTCTTACATGTGGTTTAACTTCAGAATTACTTACTAATAATCCTAACAGTGGGTGAAAATTGCACTACTGTGAATTGGTAATACAAACTATTAAAAATAGGCATGATGATATGCTATTCCTTTGTTCTTCATACTGATAACTGCTAAAGTGCTTTAGCTATATGGGTTATACCCTGAGAAGGATATAACAGGTGGCCATCTTCCAAAGCTTCAGGGTACCTTCACACGCCCAAAGTGTCAAGCAGCTTGAGCTGAGCTGACTAAAAGACAAGTCTGGGTATGAAGCCCTTCAAACTTTACTGCTGCCAAAGAGTACACTCCTCTCAGGCTTCTGAGTATTGATGGCCGGCTTGTGCTTTCCTTAGCTGGGCAGACAAGTTCCCTTTGAGAAAACCCCTCTTTCTCTTCCAGAAAGTCTGAGTCAACATTTTTCTCTTGGTCAATAGATCATTTCAGACAAATGGGTTCTGAAAGTCATTCATCAGGGTTACAGATGACAGGAGGAGGAAATTCCACCTTTCCAGGGGTCATTCCTCATCCTGCAAATCAGACCGTTTTGTTTCCTACTGGCTCTTCATCATATGCTGTCCCAAGGAGTGATAGAACCAGTTCCTCCTTCCCAGGTGGGGAAGGTTTTTTGTTCAAGAATGTTCCTAGTCTCAAAGAAAGAAAACACTTGGAGACCATTTCTCGATCTTTCTTTCCTAAACCTGTGTGTGATAGTGCCCAAATTCAAAGTGATGTCACTTCACAACCTCTTGCCTTTTCTTCCTCTTTCAAGTTTCCTGGTAACACTAGACTTAAAAGATGCTTATCATATTCCTATTCATCCAGACTTCAGACGCTTCTTAAGGCTTTGTCTGTCTGCATCACATCATCAGTTGTCTGCCTGACCCTTTGAACTATACACTGCACCAAGAGTGTTCACAAAGTGTCTATCTCTAATTACAACTCATTGCAGGCTACAGGATATCCACATTTTTTTTGTATTTAAATGACTTTCTTGTCTTTGCAGTCTTTTTCAAAATATCAAGAATGGCTCTCTCTCTCTGTCTTGGGTTAGAGATCTCTTGCACAAGCTGGGGAGTACAAGAGAACATTCAAAAGTCTTTCTTAACTTCCTCTCACAGGATTCTGTTCCTGGGATGTCAGCTATACACCTTAGTTCAAAGAACGTTTTTTCCACAGGAAAAAGTAGATCTGTATTTAGATATATTTCTAGGTTTTTCCACTCATACTTCAAGGGAATACCTCTGGATTTTGGGTCTCATGGCATCTATGATTCCCCTGGCAAGACTCCTCATGAGAAAGATGCAGTGGTATCTGAAATATCTTTGGTCCTAGCATCAGCACCCTTTATCTTTTCAGATCCCAGTACTGGAGTTTGTCAGAAGATAAATCACTTAGTGGAGACAACAGATGTCCTTAAATCAAGGTCTCCCTTTCTCCTTCCTTGCTTCAAAGCATTCAGTCACCTCAAATGCTTCAGTGTTTGCTTGAGCACACTTTCAGGAGAAATAAAAGTGCAGGGGTGTGAGACACCAAGGACAGATGTAAGCACATAAATATCAAGGAGATGCTTACAGACAAGATCACAGTGATGTGGTACATAAACAAGCAAGGGGTAACCAGGTTGTACCCCTTTGCAGACTAGTCATATTAGCTTGGGATATAGCATCACAGTACAGTCTCACTCCACAGGCATTCTACATTCAGTTAGAGCAAAACTATGGCAGACAAAAACTGAGCAGGACCAGAGCAAGCCCTCACAAATGGAAACCAGATTGAGGGTCTTCTAAGATTTGATCCATCTCTGGGGAGTTCCTCAAGTAGACCTTTTTGGCTCCTCTCTGAAAATCAACTATCAAAATTCTGGTCTTGGACTCCATACAAGAAAGCCTGGAAGACAGATGCCTTCTCTTTTCTTTGGACACGAATGTCCCTGTATGCTTTTCCACTAATATCCAGGGTACTTCTGAAGATTCGGAAGGAATCCCCCAGGATCATTGTAGTGACTCCCTTCTGGCCTAGGCAACTGTGGTTCTCCCTTCTTTTGCAGATGGCCAGGGGCAATAACCACAAGCTTCCTCTCAGAATGGATCTACTCACACAAGAACTGGGGTATTTGATACACCCTGACATCAATCATCTTTAACTTAATGCCTGGATGATAGGGTCTTAATTTCTTTTAGGCACCTGTTTTCTGAGGACATGTAGCTGGTACTAATTGAGGCATGAAAACCTGCTACTAGAAAATCATATATTAGCAAATGGAAAAGGTTTCTAGTTGGTGTTTGCAACATAACCGACACCCATTCAGGGATAGCTGATCTCTGGTTTTACAACATTTGTGTTAGCTATTATCCTATGGCCTTTCTTATTCCTCTATCAAGATTCATTTATTGGCCATTTTAGCATGTCTGCCCATGGATCTTCCTCTTTCAAGGTAATGACAGTTAAAACAGATTTATTTATTGATTGCTCTGACCTCTGCAAGAAGGGTATCAGAACTGCAAGCTCTTATGGTGAGTCAGCCCTACCTCATTTTGCACAAGGACAGGGTTTCTTTGAGAACTAATCCTTCTTTTATGCCTAAAGTGGTATCCAAGTTTAAGTTAAACTATCCATCTCTCTATTTTCTTTCCTGAACCTAAAAATAAGGGTGAAAAAGATACCCCATACCTTGGATGTCCAGAGCCAACTCCGGTACTGTCTTAACAGAACTAAATCTTTCAGATCATTGGTTCAATTGTTCATTTATTGTGAAGGTAAGAAGAAGGGACAAACTGTTTCAAAACAGACTATTTCCAAATGGTTGTCTATGGCTATTACCCTTTATTAAACTCACCATGACAAATCTATTCCAGGCAGCATCAAAGCCAACTCTACAAGGACCTTGGCTTCATCTGCGGCTTTTTGGAAAGGCTTGGATTCTAGAAGTATTCTAGAAGCTGCTACTTAGTTCTCTGTGCATACTTTTACAAAGCACTATGAACTGGATTCCTTCTCTAGGTCTAGATCATACTTTGCTAGGAGCATTCTCAATGGGCTCCTGGATCCTTCTCCTTCCACCCCCCAAATATAGTTAGCTGTGGTAATCTACCCATACAGCTAGCGCTACTGCAGCAGTGATCAATATGAAGAACATAATTCAGTTGTATAAACTGAACTTACCATAACAACAGATGTTCAAACGATCACTGCTGCAGCAGCCGCTTCCTCACCCCTCCTTGTTTTTTGGTGTGTTTCTTAATGCCAAGGTGTGGACATTTTTTTTTTGTTATTTCTAGCTTTGTCTTTTCAGTGCTCAGCTTCCCTCTCTCTTCTGACAGGAAAGCTCTGAAGGGCTTCATGCCAAACTTGTCTTTTAGTCAGCTCAGTTCAAGCTGCTTTGACAGTTTGGGCACATGGAAGGTGCCCTGAAGCTTTGGAAGCTGGCCAGCTGCTATAACCTTGGCAGGATATAACCCATATAGCTAAGGCTACTGCAGCAGTGATCATTCAAGCATCTACTGTTATGGTAAGTTCAACTTACACAACTGTACTTTGTATTGCTTTTCAGATTCAAAATCATCAGTAAAGAAAAACAGCAACAATGAATTCTAGAAGCTCACACATTCACACAGTTGGAGAAAAAGTCAGCAGTACAGACTAGAAGAAAAAGTGTATGCCAGTAACACCTCACTTGGGGAAAAATAGCACTGCATAGTAGCAAAACACTACAGCACATACCTGCAACCCCACCGTAAAAGAGAAAATACCACACCACGCTGCCACAGGACTACTGTTTGTTATTAATGTACACACACACACAAAAAAAAAAAAAACAGAAGACTGTAGCACTGGATGTCTGATGTCCTCACAATGTGTCACAGTGTGGAAAAGCAACAATGTATGCTAACAGCTTTGGTGGAATAAAGACTACAACTCTACATGACAAACGATGTGTGTTAGTCATTTTGTAGTTTAAGAAGCAATACCAGCAAACCTTGCAGTATGTAAATTTCAAAGTGTATGCTAGCAGCAGTGCACTGGAAGAAACTTATAGTGGGTGAAAAAGTGTCAGTGTATGTTAACAACTATACATTTAAAAGTAAAAAAAAAAAAAAAACCCTGTATGGCTAGGACTGGACGATAGAAAAAACTTCAGCATGGGTGAAAAGCTCAATGTGTGCTAGCATTGCCACAGTGGAACAAGAACTGTATAGCAAGCATGTCACAGTGGGTGGCAAATAAAAGTGCCTGGACGGTGTAGTGGTTAACATTGTTGCCTCGCAACAAGAGGTTCTCTGGTTCGATTTTCAGCTATGGTGCCTTCTGTGTGGAGTCTACATGTCCTCCCTGTGTTCGTGTGGGTTCCCTCCAGTTACTCTGATTTCCTTCCACAATTCCAAAGACATGCATGTGGAGCATTTGTCCCTGGGCTCTGCTGAAAGTAGGCTCTGTCCTAGTCAGACTTTCTTGGTCAAGAAAAAAAGTCTTTCTGCTTTTCCCAGCTGGGGTAGCCACAGCAGATCAATGGTCCACTAATGATTGACAGTGGATTTTTATGGTGTCGAGTTGCCAGCCTGGCACCCAACCTTCAAAGAAGGAACACCCACACATGGATGCACCTACCTGCATGTCTTTAATGTTCACTCAACTGCGAGGAGGACATGCAGACTCCAAAAAGAAGGCACTTCAGTCGAGAATCAAACCGGAGAACCTCTTGCTGTGAGGTGACGATGGTAACCGCTGCACCACCATAGCCTATAGGACTTTCTTGGTCAACAAATGTTAAAACAAAAATAAAAGTTAAAAATTCCATAGTGGAAGAAAAACTGCTTCAACAACACGTGCTTATAAGTAACATGATATGCTCTAGTGTGTTAATACAAAACAGTATATACTAACAAGCCCAGAGTAGAGGAAAAACTGTTATCACTAGCTAGCTTTACAATGGAAAAGAGTCCATAATTAGAAAGATGTACCCCAGGGCCATGCAAATTGCATGAAAACCTAGCACACTGTCATATAGTTGCTGTTTTTCCTGATTGCTATTATCTCTTGAAGTGATCCATATCTCCCTAAACTAGACCAAACTTAAAGTGGGCCTGACTTACAAGAGGGCAGCTAAGAAAATAGCAGCAGATAAGACGGTTTATTACTGTAGTGTTCTTGGTATCCTGTAGTAATTCAGTCTTCAAAATAGACTACTTAACCATCATCAAGGGACTGTGAATGTAATCATATATTAGAGTTTACACAGCCTCAAATAATGCATTAGAATGTATTTAGAGATATGCAAATTAACTGATGAAGATTTACATCATCAAGGCTAACATGTCTCTAAATCTCAAATTACTATGTTGTGGGAGCAGGGCCTTTTTAGCACAAGCCACATGGCTCACACTAGTTCCTAATGAATTCCTGGGTAGATATAATTTGACTCTCCAGCTGTACTGATGGCATTTTCCTGAGATATACTCATGTATTTATAAATGTGAAGTCAGCTTTGGAAAGGTTACAAGATTCACCATAACAGGCAAAGACAGATGTTTCTAAGTCTGAACAGTATGTTGGGCAAATGGTATAAATCCTACAACACAAAAGAAAATAAAAACCTAGCACACAGAAAATGAATGGCAAGGACATGGTGGATCTGTTTGATTATATGTCCTCGAACTGGCTTTCATTGGCTGGAAAGAGTTTTTGTGTATGCATGATTGTTTCAGTGTTCTAGTATTTGGTTAATGTAATGGCACAGATTCTGTTACTTTATTTCTAAAACAGTTCTAGAATTCAATGCTAGGGATATCTGCCAGTTTATACTGGTACTGTTTTGGGCAAATGAATAAAGTGTATCTGTTGACAATATGAAAATATTCTTTAGTCATTTACTATTTCACTGATAGTAAGTGAATGCCTAATTTTCCAAGATAAGAAATTTGTGTCCACCTAGTTAGACTGATTATATATGCTACTACTGGCATTCAGTTGCTTGTAAGAGGCTAAAAGTTTTCACAATAAAGTATTTAAGAATGTAGTTATTGTAATTACCCAGATATTATTTCTTTGCAAAACAATGCTAATATGCTGGTATGTATATGTGAGTTTGTTTGTCCTATTTTGGGCAAATTATTAAAGAAGCACATTTACTGATAATATATTTTGTCTAATACTATTCAGTGTCATATGTGAATAATTAATCAAAGTTAAGAAATTCATGTAGATGTGCACTGCCAGTATGTGTATTAGTGCAAGTAAATTAATAGATAAAGCATTATGAACATTAGGTGAACTCAGTATATGTAAAGATGCAGCCCCAAGTTTTCTTTTTTATGTTAGTATGATATACAGCTTGTTGATATTATAATGCTGTTGCAACATTTCTATTTGCATTGAGTTTGAGTGCCTTTATTTTTTTGGAAGGATACTTTACTGGTGTTTGCCCTCTAATGCTGACTATGATACTCAGATGTGACATGGTTAATGATGACTATGACACCTATATCTAATAGTTTATATCATGTATATAAATAAAACCACAAAAAGAAAAAAGGGGAAAACAGCTAAACAACCAATGGCAGGAACCAAAAAACATGTAAAAATATATAAACTTTATTAACTCTAGCACCTCAGCTGATACAAAGCATTCACAGAGTACTAAAAAGCATTGCCAAGCAGCATAATAAACACACCCATCAATTAAACAATAACCAATAGAAGTAGAAAACTAAATAAGTACTCTCCAATTACAATCTAAATTGAGACCAGAAGGACATAAGATATTAAACTTTAAAATAAAAATAGCTTCCTTATACATTCATTTTCTTTTATAAGCACTTTAAATCTCATAGGTACTTTTTCTAAGATTGTTGCCTTTAATTCCATTGGATCAGAATCATGAAATTGTACAAAGTGGGATGCTATAGGACTTTCAGTCTTACCTTGTCTAATATTTCTCACATGCTCTTGTAATCTTGTTTTAAATTTTCTCTTGCTCTCCGCAGTATAGAACAAATTTCAAGGACAATTGAGAGCATAAATAATACCCCCCCCCCAGTTTCACAATTATAAAAATGAGAAGTAAATCCCATTCACATACTCAAATGTCCTAACAATATACTGACAAGTACAGCAGCATCCACATACATATGTACTTAAAAAAAACGGAGAGAAATAGGGAGACAGAAAAAGTAGAAGGGGTAAACAAGGTACCCTTTGAAGGCTTTGTATCGGCCGAGGTGCTAGAGTTAATAAAGTTTGTATATTTTTCATATCTTTTTTGGTTCCTGCCATTGGTTGTTTAGTTGTTATATCATGTATACGTCTATGTACAGCTTGTTGATGTCACCATTTTTATTATCTAATACTGAATATGTTATTAAATTGGGGTGCTGTATGCATTTCAGTTGTTAACTTGAAGAAAGCACATAGACTAAGCTATTGTTACTATAATGATTCATTAATTTGTCATTGAACTAAGTCAGGTTTGATGGGGGAATAATATAAAAAATGGTGCTATAAGTGCTCACACCAAACCAAGAAAAATAAAAGAGCACAGCGTTGTGAGTCCACAATCCTTATTTAATGTTAAAAAATAGTAAAACAAACAGGTTAAGCGCTTTCATCAATTAGTATGACTTCCTCAGAACAAACTGTCATTGTAAATTTTACATTTAAATACAAGTTTCTGATCTGCCATTGGTTCTAAACCAACCAATTCCATTTATGGGAAAAGAACATACTGAAGTATACAAGCAGAAGTTAGGTTAAAAAAAAAACAGATAATTTCATCAGAAATGACCATATCCACATAACATAAATAGAAAAGAATACAAGAATACTGTCGCAAAATCACTTAGTTATAGAAAACATTGTTGACACTACTAGACTTGATTTGCCTTTTCTTTAAGAATTGGCATTATAGTCCTCTTCCCTAATTTCAGAGTTACTAAAATAATTTATGGCCAGATCTTTTAGCTGCCTCATTATAATTAAATAAGAAATGGGAAGATTCATCTCTTTTAAGATATCCTGTACTGCTACTCCTAGGTAAGGGTATAAATCAAGCACTGTTAAATCCTTAATAAGGGGGAATTTCTTTAAATCTATCAGTTGAGTACCAATGGTCATGTTTGGATTCCCATGAAACGGTTGGAAAACCATCATATAGTTTAATAAGTTTAGAGAGGCAAACAAAGTTTGAATTGCCATTACATACTTCTTAATGTGCTCCATTAGATCATATTTGCTCAGTGTTCGATTATTTAAAAATGGTACTGCTTTAACATTAATTCCCACTCCGCTTATATGTTCACTAGTTAGAAGCACCCATTTGGGTATCCATTTTCTAATATTACTATCCAAGTAAGCCACCCTTAAAATTCTATTAGCCTGAATCACTAGATAGTACATTTCAAAATCCGGTAGATCCACCCCCCCCCCCTATTTTTTGGAGCCATCAATTTCTCGTATGATATTCTCGTCTTTCTGGGTTCCCAAAGAAATCTCCCCAATCCTATCTGAAACTGTTTAAAAAATGTTTTTGTGATATTGAGTTGTGCTGCTCTGGTCTTTACTCAATTGATGATATTTAATAATGCTTATTATACTCGTCTCACTCTTCATAAATTTGATTCGAAGAACTCACCCAAATGTCCACAGTGTTTAGATCAGACAGCGGATCTGCTACACATGTTCTGGAGTTGCAAGTGCATCTATAAATTATGGAACTCATTAAAATTGCAGTTACAAAAAATGGGTTACCAAAATTCAACACTTTCCTGGGAATTTATGATTCTCCACATTCCCCCGGAGAATTTAGATAAGTCAAGGAGGATCGTAATTATGAATATCTGTTTACTAATGAAATTATATATAGCCACAAATTGGTTGAACCCAGCCCAGACATCGTGGGACAATTTCAGATTGTTAGCGACAAAGCATATTTTAGCGCATAAGTTATTAATTAGCAACAACAAGAAAAGTATAAACAGTATAAAAATATGGGAGCAAATTTTCAACATTTTGTTGGCCTAGAGGTTCCTATCCACTCTCTCTCAGGATATATAGTAGGAGAACAAAATCAATCTTAGATTAGATAAAGGACGTAGAAATAGTACAGATTGTTGGCTTTGGAGTGTTACGAATTTTCTCTTTTATGTTTTTTTTTCTCTCTTTCTTTTTCCCTGATTAGTGATGTATCTATTGCTAAGACATGATGTTGTTATATGTTGTGGAGTTAACCATTGGAAGCAATGTTGTATATAATGTAAATAATGTCTGGTTTGTATTATGGTTTTGAAAAACAATAAAAATGATTATCGAAAAAAAAAAAAGAATTGGCATTATAGTAATATGCTCATTGATTCCAGGTGGATAATCAGCAGCTAATCTTAACTGCTACAATAACTCTTTCTTATATAATGCATTTTGCCAATCACCACCCCTTGTTTCAACTGTTACAAATTCAAGTATACCAAACTTAAAACATAAATAACCATTACATACAATGCTATGCTTATATAAAGCATTAGTATCTTTTTTATTTTTGATATCCTAGAGATGTTCATATATTCTAGTTTTAAACGTTCTCTCTGTTTTACCTACATAGAAGGAGGAACAGGTGTTGCAGATGGCTATATAAACTAACTTGTTAGAACAACACTTTTTAAGAAAACATGACTTTTATTTTTATTATCAAGGGAAATAGAAGAATCTTGCAATATATATGAACAATAGGAACACCTCCTACATGGTCTACTTCCACATCTTTTATCATGTTTAGTACTACAACTAATACCTGTCTCTAATAATGACTTGAGATTAAACCCCACCTTCGTAGAGAAAATGGGTTTGTCACCCAAGGTATGAAAAACATCAGTATTAGTTTTAAAAACGTTCCAATTTCTTGTCAAAATTCCTTTGATCTGGGAATATAAAGGATTATACTGCACTACACATGCTTGCTGAAAATTGGGCACAGACTGCAATGTTGTCTCTGTAGGTTTTTGTTGAATGTTTTCCCCACCAGTGCCCAATAAAGGTACATAAATATTACCCCATTTATCTAGAACATCCATAAGTATAGGCTCAATAAAGTTACTTGGGTACCCTCTTTCTAGAAACATGTCCCTCAAATTTCCAAATTCTGCTATAACATCATCTCTCACAGTTGTCATCCTAGCAATTCTTATGGCTTGGCCCTTTATAATACTTTTCTTCTGGTAAATAGGATGATGGCTAGTGTAATGCAAGTAATTATTACAAAATGTGTTCTTACGGTAGATTTTGGAGATGAAACCATTCTGATCTTTAATAATCTTAGTATCTAAAAAAATAATTTCCTGTTCATCACACTGATGTGTAAACTTCAGATAATCTGTAGTTAGATTTAAATACTGAACGAATTCTATTATTTTTTTTCTTTACTTCCTTTCCATAAAATAAAAATATCATCCAAAAATCTGCCGTAGTAAGTGACATTAGTGGAAAACAACTTATTTTGGAAAACATATTTATGTTCCCAGCCCAACAGAACTGGGTTCGCATATAGCTAAGCTGCATAGCCACACCCTTAAGCTGCTGAAAATATTCACCTTCAAAAAATATGTAATTGTTTTCCAATATAACATTCATAAGCTCACATATAAGCAAATTTTCATCAGTGGTCAAAGATGAATAATTGTAAAGCACCTCCTCAAATAGGCACAAGCCTTCTGTTTTCGGAATACAGGAGAAAAGTTCCTGTACAAGTTCTTGATACTAAATACTATGTATACATACATACAAAAAAAAATTTATATATAAGGGCTCACCTATGTACATAAATGATGTCTATTTTTAAGGCATTTTATATAAAGATAACGGTTTTGCAATAATCTTGCAACAGTGCATTGATTGAACTTATGTATTGTATGTATTGATATTGCCATTTAGATTTAGTTTCATACAACTTATATCAGCCATTTAGGATTATTATGCATGGCTGATTTTTTGTAAACACAAACATGCCGCTAGGCCTTGTTGTGCATGTAAAATATTAGTGAATGCATGAATATATAATTCCAGGACCTAAGGTTTAATAAGCATTTTAGCCTATTTATGCTTTTTATTTAAACAGTGATATGACTCGTGAGATCTCGATGCATCTTGCCATTATTGCGCATGTTCTAATGTTTACCTTTGACTATGTTTTGTATCAGTTTTATGTTGTAATAAGTTATATCAATGTAATATTTAGTAATAGTGCCAATTAATACAGTCACTATCAAGTGCATGGTTTAAAGTATATTAGTTACCTATTTATGCGCTTTATTTATGCTTGGCAATTATGCTTGACGATTTTAAAAAAATGGTTCTATATATGGCTTAACGCAACATAAAGGAAATCATTTAGACATTGCGCTAAACAGTTTTAATGTTAACTTTTATAGTTAATATACTTTTGTTTAACATATAACTATGGTTTTAAAATAATAAGTATTTATACACATTCATAGAGAAGTCATTCATTGCTTTATTGAATGAACATTGAATTAATTAGCGCAAGTATTCAGCGCTATTTTAAAAACACAGATTTGTTGTTCTAATTAATTCATAAAGTTTTCCCGCGTTTCAGCGGATATATATATATGTACCACAGCTGTTTTAAACTGACATCTGATGAAGCGTGGATTTACCACGCGAAAGCGCTTAGTCTGTGTGTTTTAATAAAGAATTACTTTTGGATTATTCCGTGAGTCTCAAGAGTCCTCTGGCTGGATATCAGCATTTTTTGAAGAACTTTTCTGAAGAACTTTGTTATTTGTCTTTTTGTGGTCGGTATCTCACTATACCCTTCATATTTTGCTTCAGTTATTTGGTGAGAGCACCGTTCAGCAGGGACACCGGCTACTTCTTTGCACTGAACGAATTCTATTATTTTTTCTTTACTTCCTTTCCATAAAATAAAAATATCATCCAAAAATCTGCCGTAGTAAGTGACATTAGTGGAAAACAACTTATTTTGGAAAACATATTTATGTTCCCAGCCCAACAGAACTGGGTTCGCATATAGGGGGGCGCAAGCTGCGCCCATAGCCACACCCTTAAGCTGCTGAAAATATTCACCTTCAAAAAATATGTAATTGTTTTCCAATATAACATTCATAAGCTCACATATAAGCAAATTTTCATCAGTGGTCAAAGATGAATAATTGTAAAGCACCTCCTCAAATAGGCACAAGCCTTCTGTTTTCGGAATACAGGAGAAAATTTCCTGTACATCCATAGTGAGAAAAGAGGTATCCACTGACCATAAGTCTTTACTAATCTGTTCTAAAAAATTCCATGAATCCTTTAGTAAATGGGGGAATTTATTCATAATATGCTTTAGTTTCTTATCCACATAAACTGCTATATTATGGGTTTTGGAACCCGCAGCTGCTACAATAGGTCTAAATGGTGGTTTCTTAAGACTTTTATGCACCTTAGGTATTCCAAAAATCACTGGAATTTTTGAATATTTGTTAAGCAGAAAATCATAGTCATCCCTAGAAATTCTCTTATCCATTAAGTATTCATAAAGATAACTGTCTATTCTACTATATGAAATGTTTATCTCATTTTTGGAACACAAAGAGTAGTTGTCTGTTATAAATAATATACTTTGCATGTCATTAATGTAATCCTCTGACCTATATAAAACAACTCCACCACCCTTGTCTGGAGTCATAATTCTTATACCCTTATCATCCTTTAAATAGTTTAATAAACTTTTCTCATTATAAGTTAAATTATTAAATCGTCTTCTTTTCTCTCCCCAAACTTTATATAAGTCATCTTTTACTAACTTTTCATAAGCAGCAACCAAAGGATGCAAAGGAGGGTTAAAGGTGCTACTTCTCTTAAGGGTATCTTTTGACACAGCACTGGGGGGCTTCCCTGAAAACAAAATGCTCAAATTCAATTTTCTTAAATATAACTGCAAATCAACCATTACTCCAGCTATGTCAGGTATTTTAGTTGGAACAAATTTAAAACCCTTGGAAAATAAGGAAAAAAGATCTATTGTAATGGGAATATCAGAATAATTATATATATTAAAGCCATTGAAACTGAATTGGATATTATCTAAACATTCTATTTCAGCTACAGGACATTTCACTTGACATATTCCTGATTTTACTGCATTGTCCTGTTGTAAGTTTTGTACATACCCTGTCTGCGATTTGCTATTCTCTTTGAGCGTCTGGGAAGCGGAAAATCCTGAAAATCAACAGAATATTCAGGGTCTAGTTCCCCACTGCCCATTTCAAAATTGCAGTTAATATTGGGTGCTGCCCTGTTGTTCCCATCACTTTTAACATTTCCATGTTCTCCTTCCTGAAAAATTAGATTTTCAGTAGGATATACTTTATGAGCTTGATACTGTTTAACATCTCTATCCAACTTTTTGTTTTTTTTCTTAAAGATATCATTACATTTTTAGTCTACCCTACTAATAACTTTGTAATACAATTTTTCATACTGCACAAACAGCAAATCAGTAACAATTTTTTCATTTAGTGCATTTACCTCCTCACATAACCTAGTTTCCATTACCTCATAAAAGGAAACAGTATTATCTAATAGTTCCAAACCCCATTTGTTGAACATGTTAGTATATATCTTGACAATATCAGCATCGTAATATATTCCATAAGGAAATTTAAAAACTCTTAGTCCCTGTGGAACTATTTCTCTTTTGATACATTCATTGTATTTAAATGTAAAATTTACAATGACAGTTTGTTCTGAAGAAGTCATACTAATTGATGAAAGCGCTTAACCTGTTTGTTTTACTATTTTTTAACATTAAATAAGGATTGTGGACTTGCAACGCTGTGCTCTTTTATTTTTCTTGATGGGGGAATAAGCTTGGATAACCTGATGCTCATACTAGTAAATAATAGTGGGGTTTGAGTGCGAGTGAGGTTTATAGTTACTGAAACAGGAAATGCTGTTTGGGATTAAAGATTTTCAAAACAGTGTAAAACTTCTCTGTGTGGAAGTTTTTCAATTTCTGCATGTCTAGTTAATCACTATATATAAAAAAGTAGAAAAATCAGAAAATGGTAGTAGAAGTAGTGAACTTAAAAACATCCTAAATCAAAAATAAAAACTTATTAATATTATATAGAATTGTATTAGGTATTCAGAAGTAATCCAAGCAGGATAGACAGTCTGTTTCCAGTTGAAAATCCATTGTATTACTAATTTGCTGTGCCTGTTTGCTTTACAAAAGGAAGTGTGTGTGTGTGTGTGTGTGTGTGTGTGTGTGTGTGTGTATGTATGTGTCAGAAGCTCAAGTTTTCAGAAACTCAAAATTCATATCATCAGAATATGATTGATCTTCCAAAAAGTCAAACTTCAAAAAAACAACAGAAATCTAGCTTTTTTTCTACATTTTTGCAGGGGAGCAAGCTGTACCCCCACACCCATTGCATATTATATATACCAACTCTGAGATCACATTACAATGGGGAAATGGGGAAATTCCCTGAGCCTCACTGTACCACAGTCTCCATTCAAAAACTTTGAATTTTCGGAAGATCAATCATATCATCTCAACAATATGAATTTCAAAACAGAAAACACAGGAGAGGAGTGAATCTCACAAGATTGCTCTTCTCCATATAATGTCTTTCTGTGGGGTGGGGGCTCAACACATCCCTGAACATACACACACACACACACACACACACACACACACACACTCCAAGATTGCCATAATGTCATGACTTGGGGAAAAGGGAGTATTCTGAGAAATGACATCCTGAACTTACTATTTGCAAGTCTGATCTTTTGGCTGTTCAGTTTCTGTATTTTGGGGCTCACTCTAGTGGGCCCTGACATTTCAAACAGTTAAAAATCTCAACAGCTGGCTTCTGCATTTATGCTTTACTATAACAGATTTTGTAAAATACTTCAATTTCTTCTCTGTTCTGCACGCACCCAGGTAGTAACTGAAATCAGTCTTTTGTATCCACTGCGTTAACCTAATTACCCTTGCCAACAAATTCAAAATGAATAAATGCAGAACTATAGCTAGATATCCTGTTACCCTATGAATTTCCCTGAACTGACACCCCCAATTCAAAGTTGGGGGAGGAATGTTGTACTTTTGTTGAACCATTTCAGTATTTTTTTTTTGTATGAGAGTAAAAAAAAAAACAGACTTTCCAAGACAGCTGCACACTGATTAACAGCCCAACTTCAACTCTCCCAGCATGAAAAAAGAAACTGAAAGACAGGAAATCTGTCAATTTTAGTAAATCCATTTACTAGTAAGTGCACTGCCTGGATGCCAACCAAGAAGAAACTCACAGAGTCTGAAATTAAATGAACTAGAAAAAGTGAAGAGAAAACCCTAACTGGGAAGAATCCTGTAACTGTTCAACAAAAAGCAGGTCAAGCTCCAGCTTTGCTGCGAGGCATGGCTTCCAGTAATCTACAGGAAAAGTGAAATGTGCTCAGAGCTGATTAAAATAAATGAAATACTGAAGGAGAATATCACCTTAAAGAATAAAAGGCTAGAAACTGGAATAAGCTTTAAACAGATATTCAGATGATCTGATAAAACTGCAAAAATCAGAGGCAAAATGAAGTAAAGGCTGGCCGAGAATGAAATTCTTCCAGAAGAGATGTTTCAAAAAATGGTAGAATTAGAGGACAGAGCACATATGGAAAAATTAGATTTTCTGATATACCAGAGAAATTAGAAGGAACATACTGTATAACTTTTATGAAGTCACAGATAAGCAACTGACTGGTATTCCACAGCAGAAACTATTAATTGAAATTGCACACCATGTGTATGCTCCAAACCTGGCCATGAGAAGGCAGCCAAGACCTGTATTAGTAAAGATGCAAACCTATCATCAGAAAGATTTGATCCCAACAAAACTGTGGCAAAAGGGCAAAGTATTAAAAGCTGGAGACAGTAGAGTATTTGTGGAAAATGATTATTCACTGTACACCAGGCAGAAGAGAAACAAATTTATCCAGCAATTATCCAGCATTCAAAATATTTTTTCCTGGAGGATCAAAATAATTTTTGGTGCATGACAGGCTGAGGAGGAAATACAAACATTTTAATGCTTGAGGGACAAAGAAAAGCACAGGAGTGGACTAGAAGAATCACAGTACCTTGGAAATGATCTGGAATCTGAAGATGGAGTTGAACAGGAATAAGATGAGCAACATAGAAATTGGTGAATAAATGTGAGACTGCAAAGCATCAATCGCATTTGAGAAATATGCCTGTGTAAGAAAAAGTGGAAAGAGTGGACTTTCGTTGACTTTGTTAAACTTGTGGGGTATTGAAAGGCATTTGACTCACTTTATGTCATTAATGTTTGGAAGGACACTGAGTGGAGGGAAGATGAAGAAAAGGCTAACTGTGAATGTCTGCATTAACAGCATTGGCTTAATCTAAAAACAAGTCAAGTGGAAACAAGTAAATGAGAGAACATTGAAAGTAGAATGAAAAGTTTTCTTTAGCAATAAATGTTTTAGCTTGTCTTTAGAAGTCAGCAGCTGAGGACTACATTTTTTTTCCTTTACATTTCTATGGGGACAAGTTGATAATGATGCAATAGAAAGCCAGAACACTGGTTTCTCCAAGACTAAAATGTTAGTTTTCTGAAAGCATACAAATTGTTTTTCATATCTATGAAGGTAATAAAGATAAAAAAGAACAGGCACCAGTTAGTGTAAGTAGAAGCACAGACAATGCCATGTCTTAGCATGGATAACCTCAATTTAGGTTAAGTAAGGCCTGTGTTTGCAGCTGTCTATTTTGAACAGTTGTCCCTATTAGGAGGGTTAAACTTCATTATTTCAAGATGTACATCATTCTGTATGTTTGTTTCAAGTTAACAGGTTCTGGGGGTGTTTTGGGGGGTTTTTTTTTTTTTTTTGCTTTTGAGGGTTTTTATTAAAACAAAAAGTCTTGTAAAACATGACATAGTTTCCAGTGTTGAAGATATAAAACAGTATAAAGGATTAACCTGCCAAACATCTCTGGGTACATATAGCACAAAAGTTGGAAATATACATTTAAAAAGCTGTCATATATAATAGGTGGGAATAACTTTTTATCATAATGACAACATTTTCCATATTATCTTGGAATGCAAAGGGTGTCACAAGTATAGACAAAAGTAAAGAATGTTTTATTATATTAAGAAATGCAAAGTGCAAAATAGCAATGTTACAGGATACACATTTGGAAAGAACGGAGCATGTGAATTTCATAAAAAGGATTTCAGGATGGATATTCAGCAGAATATCAGGGACAAAGGAAAAGAGGAGTACTTACATTAACTGTTAGAAGAGCTTCAATAGTGGTAGAAAAGGAAAAATATATAATGGCAGAATTGTGGTAGTAAGGGGCCACTGGCAAGAATTGAGGATTACACTGGCATGTATTTATATTTCACATAAAACTGCTATTATGGGGCTTAAAAAATTCTTGGCAAAATAATCAATTTTCAGCAGGGAATATAACTTATAGGTGGGGACTAGAATTTTGATTTGCAACAAGGATGTATCTGGGAGACCTAGAAGGGAAAATGCAACAAAAGAGGGTACATTTCTGAAGAAATGTATGAAAATATTCAGTATAGAAGATGTGAATTTAGCAGTAGGAAGTTGGAGAGAATATACAAAGTATTCCCCATGGTGCAATAACTGAGCTAGACTAGAAAGAAATTGTATTTCTCAGGGAACATGTGTATCTAATTTAAGACTTTGACACACATCCGATAACTATTTAAGACAATGCACCAGTAACTACTAAGATAAAAAGGCAGGGTAATAAAGAAAAGATGAGACACTGGCACTTCCTCACCTACCTGTTAAAAAGAGAGGAATTTAAGGAGTTGGAAGTGGAAATTATGTGAATGTTTAGGGAAGATAGAAAGTGCTCTTGAAGTTGTAGCTAGTGAGTGGGATAAAACAAAAGTGGAGTTCAAATTTTTGGTAGAAATAAAAGAAAAAGATATATGGTTAAGAAGTAACAAGAATTGTTTATAGGGGCTCACAAAGTTTAAAGTACTACAGAATAAGGGGAATCTTACTGAACAAGAAGAGGCACAATTGCAGAGTGCTAAAGAGAAAATAAGGAAGAACCTGGATAATATGCATGAGTTTAGAAAGATTGCTGTTAAGCAACTGTTTTTTGAAAATTACTCCAGAGTGCAAAAACTTTTGATACAAGGACTTAGGCAACAGAAAGTAGAAAGGTTTGCTGCCAAACACAGGAAGCCAGTAACAAGAAAAATAACCAGAGATAATGTAGAGGAATAAAAGATATTTTAGAAATTTTATGAAAATTTGTATAAAGCAGAGAAGTGGGGAAATCAAGAGAAAGCACAAATGGAAATATGTATAGAAGAATTATATATGCCAAGGTTAGAGGTAGGTGAGACTTAACAATTAAGATGAGAGGATATGAGATAAAATGGTGATGTATAACCAATCTGCAGGGCAGTCTCCAGTAATAGATGGTATTCTGGTGGAAGTTAAGCTAGGAGGGAAGAAAGTGATAAAGATGTGGAAGGTTTTGTTTAAACATTATTTGAAAAGGAGGGGAAGCACCAACATCCTGGAAAAAAGTGGTGGTGGTGGCTGTAATACCTAAAGACAGCAAAGACCTATCAACTACAGTTTCATATAGGACCATTTCAATTTTAGACCGTGATTATAAAGTGTTTATGTTTATAATGGCTAAAAAATTGGCAAAGGTGTTGCCAAAACCCATAGATATGGATCAGTGTGATTTTGCAAAGGGGCGGCAAACATTTGATAACATTAATAGAACAATGGTGATCCAGATGGAGGCAGAATGTAAGAAAATTCTACTATTGTTGGTGAGAAAGTATGTGACAGACTAAGCTGGGATTTTATGAGTAGATGATACAAGTTTAAGGTTAATTAGGATATATGAGGATCCAGAGGCAAACATCAAACTGGAGGGGTTCCTCTGCAATAAAATGTGTATGAACAGATGAACAAGGCAGTTGTGTCCTCTTTCCCCTTTATTTGTGTCATATTTTGAACCATTGGAAAAGAAAATAAGGGACCCAACAATTCAAGGACATAATTGGTATGGTATTCAGGAAAAGTTGGCTTTATTTTCAGATAATATTATTTGTACCTGACAGAACCAGAAAAGGACATCTCAGTGTTGTAGAACATTCTGAGACAAATCTGGGTTTTATTGAGATTTAAAACGAATGAAGATAAAATGAAGGCTGTAGCTGTAAACTATGTTCCCACACATGAATTGGTTCAGCAATTCCCATATTTATGAGAACATGATAAAATGAAGTATTTAGCAGTATGGGTTAAAGGGGACTCGGTTGCAGTAGTCTGGAATATGTGTAACAGACTAAACAAAATATAATACAAAACCTGAGAAACTGCCTATGGATATAGATAAGATACAAGCAGTAAAATAGTTTGTCCTTTTAGTTTTATATACAGGTCTGGCATAGTTTTCCCAATTAGAGGAGAAGTTGTGGATAGTAATTAAAAAAGAGATGAAGGATTTTATCTGGGAAGGGAAGAGGGCAAGAGTCAAGTGGGATAAGATGATCCTTCCAATAGAACGAGGAGGTTTAAGATTACCTGATTTGAAAGGATATTTTAGAGCTACACAGTTAAAGCTCTTATACATAACACAAGCAGAAACATACAATTCAAAGTGGAAACTGATGATGATGATGAAGTGAGAAGGGGTAATTCAAGAAATAAGGAGTGAGTGGGATTTGAATGGAGATTCTTAAGGAGAATGACAAAAAGCATGCAGAATATTATATTCATAAGGCAGCAGAACATATACTAAGAACTAAGTTAACACAGTAATGAGGAAAGGAGATTCTGCCGAGAGGGATGACTGCAATTAGGGTTACAGAGAATAGGCAATAGGGGGTTGAAATTTAGTAGAGGAAGCTGACAAAGGAACCAATATATTGGGAAGAAACAATTAGAGATGGAAATGTATAGAATGGGAAGAGACCAAGAAGACATTTGGACTGCAGGCTAGAGATGGCTTTCCTTATCAGGGATTGATATCAGAGTATAGGCAAAGAGAAATGGGTAAGGGAATCCTAAATGAAAGACCTGCACTGGTTGAGTTTTGAGTTGATAAATAACATTAAATTCACCCAACGTGGCACGCAACACTGAACAAACTAATAAAAAAAAAAAAAAAAAAAAAAAACCACCACCAACCAGTCGTAGTTGCACTAATAACAAACGGAAGAGCTTGTACACTTAGCGGTTTCTCCCTGTAGTCTCAGGGCTTCATCAGAGTACTGTTACAAACACCAATGGAAGTTAAATACAAATACACAGTCACATGGTAAAAACCATTAACTAATTAAATATTAACTTTTAAAAATCCATGATGTAACACCCATCTAATACAAAAATATGATGTAAATACCCAAAAATCACTGAAAATACAATATTAAAAGTAATGAATATATACAGTTTTAAATCAAAATCTCCAAAGTATATACACAAACATCAAATTTGCTGGGTTCTGTTTTTTAAAACTGCATTCAATGAAATAAAATCATTAATGCCTGGATAGACTGTGGCATTAGTTCTATACTGCTATTCCATTTCAAGTTTTTCCAACCTTAAATTCAAATCACCACCCCTTCCATTATCTCTAACTCTATCTATGACAAAAAATAAATATTTTTTAAAATTTACGCAGCCAACTGAATGTGTATAGAGGGCACTTTCTTTTTTCTTATTTTTGATATCTCTTGTGTTATAAAACTCCTTTAGTTTTCTCGCAGATGTTCTTCATCTCACATTGCTGCAGTCCTAACACTTGGGTAGTCCGCTGTCCCTCGGTCGGCCCGAATATCAGAGTATAAGGCTGACGTCGGTCAAGGCGCATTTGACTGACATCAGAACGTCAGGGTACAAATGCGCATGACCGACGTCATATCCTCAGTCTTTTTTGCCGCATGGTCCGATGCAGAAGCAGTGTTGCGAGTGCCGTTCGGCGTTCTGAAATTTTTCGAATTCGGAGTTTCAGACCGAAGTCAGAGTTGGTTAAGTACCCGTTGGGGAATATTTTGGTTTTTCTTGCCTCAGTGGTTTACCGGATGTCAGAAAAAGTGAATAACTGTATTTCTTGTGGGAAACAGATACCGCATAGGGATTACCATAATTTGTGTATACCTTGTTTGGGACCTGAGCACGACGTTGTTGGTTGCCGCTTTTGTGCTAGGTTTAATAAACGCACTATAAAGCGGAGGTTGGATTGTGCCAGGTTGGTCTTTGGGAAGCGGTGCAATTACAAAATGCCGTCGGATGCTCCGACGCCGGCTTCCTCAAAGAAGCGCAAGGACAAGGCAGTTAAACCTAGGTTAGAGGAGTCGTCCGAACCGGACGCCGGTTCTTTAGAGGCGTCAGTGGAACCGGTGGTTCCTACGGAGGCCTCTCTGGAGTCCCAGGGAGAAACCTTGATTTTACAGGATGTGGCCTCCCAGGAGGCAGGTCAGGCTGTGGAGGCTTCTCAGATAACTGTACTCCCCTCCCTTCCTCAGGGGTCTAGGCCCTCTCTTTCTGCTTCCAAGGCTTCTCCTAGGGGCAGGGCTAGTTTAGCTTCTGTAAGTGTCACTCCTAGTTCTTCAGGTGCTGTGCCCAAGAAGCACATGCTTAAAATGGCAGAAGATTTAATTACTTTAATTAGAGGCTCTATGCCCCCTCCTGATAAGAGGCCTAGGATTGAACCAGTGTTGGGGGATTGGGAGCAGGCTTCGGATGTGTCTGAGTCTTCGGCTGAAGACTTGCAGGAGTATGCTCATTATTCTGATTCTGATGTGGATGATTCTACTCCTTCTGCTTCTCCTCCTGAGGATTTTTCTTTTTCAGAGACACTTCACTCCATGAGAGAGCATTTTAAATGGGAAGGTCAGGACTTCTCTGATTCCAGGAAAAGGCTTAAGAATTTTTGTTTTTACCCCAGCATAGGCCTTTGGCTATCCCTCCTGTTCTGAATGTGGTGGAAGATGTGTTTGCAGAGGCTTCTCTGAATCCTGATTCTCTGCCTCCTGCTCCTGTTAAACCTGATAGGTATTACAGGGTGCCTGAAGCTCATAAGTATCTTTTTAAGGGTCCTAGGGCAGACCCTGAAACTGTTAGCCAGGGGCCTAAGGGTGTTAAAGCTTCTGTGGTCAAGAATCCGGTTCCTGCAGATAAAGAGGCCAGGGCCTTGGATAGATGGGGAAAGAAAGTTTATACTTCTTCCACCCTAGCCATGAGAGCTTTGAATTGCCAGTTTCATATGTTAAAATATCAAAATTATCTGCTTTCACAGTTGAAATCTAAGGTTGATGCTTTGGCAGAAGGTATTGATTGTAAAGAGTTACAGGATTTAGTGCATGTTTCTGAACAGGTGGGTAAGCATTCTTTGCAATGTGGTTTTGATGCTGTACAGGCCTCCTCTAGGGTGGCTGCCACTGGGTCAGTTCTTCGCAGGCATGCCTGGCTGAGGGATCAAAATTTATCTGACCATGTTAAAACTAGGATTTTGGATGCCCCTTTGCAATCTGATGTCTTGTTTGGTTCTCCTGTTGAGGCAGTTTTAAAGAAAATGGAAGACAAGGCTAAGTCTATGCAGACTGTTAAAGATTTTTTGCAGGTTCAGCCTCCAAAGTTTAGTAGAAATTGGCCTACTAAGGGGTGGACGTATCCTTCTTATGATTCCCAGTCTAGGGGTAGATTTAGACGTGGCAGGGGCAGAGGTCAGGGCTCTTTCAGGCCTAGAACAGGGAGTTCTCCTGCACAGTCTTCGAGTGAGGGCAGGGGTCAGTCCTTTCACAAACAGACCCAATGACCTACCTTTTCAGCTGCCAGAACCCTCTCGCCTGGCAGCACCTTTGGGAGGAAGGTTGGCACTTTTCAAAGAAAATTGGAGTTTGATTACCCAAGACAGATGGGTACTGGATATCATACATCACGGTTACAGGTTTTATTTCCATACCTTGCCTCCTTTCAAAGGCATGCCAGACATTCCTCCTCCACAAAGAATAGAGGCTCACAAGCAAATTTCACTGTTACTCCAAATAGGGGCCATACAGCCGGTTCCTATGCCAGAAAGGGGCCTAGGATTTTATTCTCGCCTGTTCCTAGTACCAAAGAAGGGGAACACGTGGAGACCAATTTTGGATTTATCTATCCTCAACACTTATCTGGACATTCCCAAGTTCAAAATGTTGACGTTGCAGCAGCTTTTACCTCTGCTGGGCAAAGATCATTGGATGGTAACTTTGGACCTCAAGGAGGCTTACCTTCATGTTCCCATCAGACTAAGTTGCAGGAAGTATCTGCGTTTTCGAGCTGGGACTTCTCACTATCAGTTCTCTGCATTGCCCTTTGGCTTATCTACTGTGCCCAGAGTGTTCACGAAAGTTCTGGCTCCAGTGATAGCTTTCTTCAGGCTAAAAGGAATACAGATCTATCCTTATTTGGACGACTGCCTGATTCTGGCTCAAGGAAGGAAGAGCTTCTTCATCATTTGGAATATGTGATAGCAGTGCTAAGATGCCTGGGGTATTCTGTGAACGAAATAAAGTCCAGTCTAGTACCCTCTCAAGACATGTGCTTTCTGGGTGTGAGACTGAATACAGCATCCCAGATGGCCTTTTAACCCCGGACAAACAAAAGAGTCTATCCCTTTACTTCCATCAGCTATCTCATCAGTCCGGCTGACTGCAAGGACAGTCCTTCAAGCCTTAGGGTTCATGGCATCTTGTATTCTGGTGCTTCCCAATGCCAAACTGCATATGAGGAAGCTACAATGGTATCTCAAAAATGTATGGACACAGCACTGCCAGGATCTGGACACTGTCATTCAAATAATACCTTGCATTCAAAAGGAATTTTTATGGTGGGCTCAGGAATGTCACCTAAACAAGGGACTCTCTGTGACCCGGCCAGAGGCGAGTCAAATTTTAACGACAGATGCCTCAGACATAGCTTGGGGAGCTCATCTAAATGGAAGGTGGATACAAGACAAGTGGCCTGCCAGACTACAGCATCTACATATCAACATGAAGGAGATGTTAGCAGTCCAGTTTGCATTAATAGCTTTCAAGGATTTACTTCTTCCAGGGCAGGTGTTGATTCTAACAGACAACACAACTGTCATGTGGTACATCAACAAGCAAGGGGGAACACATTCTTATCCTCTATGCAGGCAAGCAATGATTTTGTGGGAGACTGCTCTCAGTTTACATCTAAGTCTTCAAGCAAGGTTTCTGCCGGGAGCACAGAACTCCTTAGCAGATGTGTTGAGCAGACAAATCATGGATCCCCACGAGTGGAAACTGGATCTTCATGTATTTCAGAAATTGACAGTGTCCTGGGGAACTCCAGACATAGATCTGTTCGCTTCTCCACTGAACCACCAGCTGCCAAAGTTTTGCACAAAGCGGTTTCATCCCACAGCTTGGAAAGTGGATGCTCTTTCTTTCAGTTGGAAAAATCTTCATGTGTATGCCTTTCCACCTCTGCCTCTCCTCTCAAAGGTACTTCTGAAGGTCAGACAGGACAAGCCAAGGATGATTTTGATAGCTCCAGATTGGCCTCGACAGCACTGGTACCCTCTACTGAGAAGTCTAGTACAGAAGCCTCCATGGCCTTTGCCTTTGATTCCACATCTGTTGTCCCAGGAGGACAGTCATTTGCTCAATGTCAAACTTCACACTCTTCACCTAACAGCAGGACTGCAGCCCTCAAAATGAAAAGAAAGAAAAAGAAATGAAAAATAAAAAATATTTTTAGCGTCTGTGCACTTTTACAGTGCACAGACCCGCCATATGGGGGGGCGTCCCGACTGCAAGAGGAGCAGCAGGGACTCGGGACAGAGCCTTAGGGATCTGGAAGGAGCATTGGGATCTCGCGGGTCTTCAGTATTGTGGGGAAGGATGTATGTCGGCGTTTTCAGGTAAGGTGCCTTTTAATTTACAATGTTTATTGAGTTTGTGCTTTTTCTTTGTGTATGGTGCTTTACTGGAGTTTGTGTATGGTGCTTTACTGGAGTTTGTGTATGGTGCTTTACTGGAGTTTGTGTATGGTGCTTTACTGGAGTTTGTGTATGGTGCTTTACTGGAGTTTGTGTATGGTGCTTTACTGGAGTTTGTGTATGGTGCTTTACTGGAGTGTGTGTGTGTGTGTGTGTGTGTGTGTGTGTGTGTGTGTGTGTGTGTGTGTGTGTGTGTGTGTGTGTGTGTGTGTGTGTGTGTGTGTGTGTGTGAAAATGCCCCAGGTGCTTATGGTGGTGTGGTAGGGAATGCCTCAGGCTTGAACCCTGTACCCTGTATGCAGGTGTTAAAGACTTGAGTTCCCTACCCACCACCATTTGTAAAAATTTCAGATTTTACCTCATATTCGATCTGATCTGTTCCTCATAATATCTGTGGTTTGTAAATGTTGCAATGCTTGATATTTGATGGTGTAGTAGTAGCATTGTTGCCTCACAGCTGCAGGTTCTTGGGTTTGATTCTTGGCTGGGGTTCCTTCTTTGTGGGGTCTGTATCTTCTCCCTGTGTTTGTGTGGGTTTGCTTTTGTGCCCTCCCATGTTACAAAGACATGTCTGCATTATTTCTTCCTGGGCCTCTGCTGAAAATTTGTTTATTTGTTCCAAGTCAGACTGTCCTGATTAAAAATGTTAAATAAAATTGATAGGCATTTGAATTTCAGACTTAAGGGTTTCTGAATGTTTAATTCCCTGCGTATTTGATGGTGCAGTGGTAGTATTGTTGCCTCACAGCTATAGGTTTTCTGGTTTGATTCTTGGTTGGGGTGGCTTCTGTGTGCCGTCTGCATCTCCTCCATGTGTTTGTGTGGATTTGCTCTGGTGCCCTGCCATTTTACAAAGACGTGTCTGCAGTTTTAATCCCTGCTGAAAATTGGTTTTGTTCTGTCCGCAGTAAAATTGACAGGCATTTGAATTTCAGACTTCAGGTTTCTGAATGTTTAATTCCTTGCATAATTGATGGTGCGGTGGTAGTATTGTTGCCTCACAGCTATAGGTTTTCTGGTTTGATTCTTGGTTGGGGTGGCTTCTGTTTGGAGTCTGCATCTCCTGCCTGTGTTTGTGTGGATTTGCTCTGGTGCCCTGCCATTTTACAAAGATGTGTCTGCAGTTTTAATCCCTCTGCTGAAAATTGTTTTGTTCTGTCCGCAGTAAAATTGACAGGCATTTGAATTTCAGACTTCAGGTTTCTGAATGTTTAATTCCTTGTATAATTGATGGTGCAGTGATAGTATTGTTACCTCACAACTATAGGTTTTCTGGTTTGATTCTTGGTTGGGGTGGCTTCTGTCTGCATCTCCTCCCTGTATTTGTGTGGATTTGCTCTGGTGCCCTGCCATTTTGCAAAGACGTGTCTGCAGTATTAATCCCTGCATCTCTGCTGAAAATTGTTTTTGTTCTGTTCGCTCTAAAATTGACAGGCATTTGAATTTCAGACTTCAGGTTTCTGAATGTTTAATTCCTTGCAGATTTGATGGTGCAGTGGTAGTATTGTTGCCTCACAGCTATAGGTTTTCTGGTTTGATTCTTGGTTGGGGTGGCTTCTGTGTGGAGTCTGCATCTCCTCCATGTGTTTGTGTGGATTTGCTCTGGTGCCCTGCCATTTTACAAAGACGTGTCTGCAGTTTTAATCCCTGCTGAAAATTGGTTTTGTTCTGTCTAAAATTGACAGGCATTTGAATTTCAGACTTCAGGTTTCTGAATGTTTAATTCCTTGCATAATTGATGGTGCGGTGGTAGTATTGTTGCCTCACAGCTATAGGTTTTCTGGTTTGATTCTTGGTTGGGGTGGCTTCTGTTTGGAGTCTGCATCTCCTGCCTGTGTTTGTGTGGATTTGCTCTGGTGCCCTGCCATTTTACAAAGATGTGTCTGCAGTTTTAATGAAAATTGTTTTTGTTCTGTCCGCAGTAAAATTGACAGGCATTTGAATTTCAGACTTCAGGTTTCTGAATGTTTAATTCCTTGTATAATTGATGGTGCAGTGATAGTATTGTTACCTCACAACTACAGGTTTTCTGGTTTGATTCTTGGTTGGGGTGGCTTCTGTCTGCATCTCCTCCGTGGATTTGCTCTGGTGCCCTGCCATTTTGCAAGGACGTGTCTGCAGTATTAATCCCTGCATCTCTGCTGAAAATTGTTTTTGTTCTGTCCGCAGTAAAATTGACAGGCATTTGAATTTCAGACTTCAGGTTTCTGAATGTTTAATTCCTTGCAGATTTGATGGTGCAGTGGTAGTATTGTTGCCTCACAGCTATAGGTTTTCTGGTTTGATTCTTGTTTGGGGTGGCTTCTGTGTGGAGTCTGCATCTCCTCCATGTGTTTGTGTGGATTTGCTCTGGTGCCCTGCCATTTTACAAAGACGTGTCTGCAGTTTTAATCCCTGCTGAAAATTGGTTTTGTTCTGTCCGCAGTAAAATTGACAGGCATTTGAATTTCAGACTTCAGGTTTCTGAATGTTTAATTCCTTGCATAATTGATGGTGCGGTGGTAGTATTGTTGCCTCACAGCTATAGGTTTTCTGGTTTGATTCTTGGTTGGGGTGGCTTCTGTTTGAGTCTGCATCTCCTGCCTGTGTTTGTGTGGATTTGCTCTGGTGCCCTGCCATTTTACAAAGATGTGTCTGCAGTTTAATCCCCTCGTCTCTGCTGAAAATTGTTTTTGTTCTGTCTAAAATTGACAGGCATTTGAATTTCAGACTTCAGGTTTCTGAATGTTTAATTCCTTGTATAATTGATGGTGCAGTGATAGTATTGTTACCTCACAACTATAGGTTTTCTGGTTTGATTCTTGGTTGGGGTGGCTTCTGTGTGAGTCTGCATCTCCTCCATGTGTTTGTGTGGATTTGCTCTGGTGCCCTGCCATTTTGTTTTAATCCTGCTGAAAATTGGTTTTGTTCTGTCTAAAATTGACAGGCATTTGAATTTCAGTCTTCAGGTTTCTGAATGTTTAATTCCTTGCATAATTGATGGTGCGGTGGTAGTATTGTTGCCTCACAGCTATAGGTTTTCTGGTTTGATTCTTGGTTGGGGTGGCTTCTGTTTGGAGTCTGCATCTCCTGCCTGTGTTTGTGTGGATTTGCTCTGATGCCCTGCCATTTTACAAAGACGTGTCTGCAGTATTAATCCCGCGTCTCTGCTGAAAATTGTTTTGTTCTGTCCGCAGTAGAATTGACCGCATTTGAATTTCAAACTTCATGTTCTTCAGAATACATAGTAGCACAACCTTTTTTCTAGCAATTTTCTAAGTTTATAAGATGAATATTTTAAATTTGTCCCTATTTTTGGGACTGTATTCCCCATTATTGAGGTTTTTGTGCTAAGGTTGACAGCTATGGCAAGAACTGAATTCACTGAATATGGACTGTAGAATTGTGCATATTTACTGATAAAGGTGCACTGTAGAATTGTGCATATTTACTGATAATGGTGGACTGTAGAATTGTGCATATTTACTAATAATGGTGGACTGTGGAATTGTGCATATTTACTAATAATGGTGGACTGTAGAATTGTGTATATTTACTAATAATGGTGGACTGTGGAAGTCTGAGTAGACTTTTTATGATAAATGTTCTCAACTGGGCAGTTTTGCCATTATGGGTGCATATGTTTTGTTTCATTGCTTACTGGAAAAATGTTCAAAACAAATTTAAAACACCCTCTAACAAGTGTACTGTATTGTACAAGGAATATAATTTTTAGTACAATGAGGAAGGTGTATCAAAGAGCACATGTATGTTTCATATGCAAGGGGCCTATGATTCAGCCCAAAATTAATCTTTATCTGCCACTGGCAAAATGTATTTTCTTTGAATGTGGGTTTCAATGCTGTTTCAATGAATGTGAGTTTCAAGGGCAGAGAAGTTTTAATGCTAAGTTTTCATTGTGAGATTGCATTGCTTTGTTTAACAGATTACTTAATGTTTGTGCTGTAAAATACAAAATAAAACTTTCAAATGAAGTCCAATCATTGAAGTAAAGCAGTATGCACATTAGTGTTTATGGTAAATGGAGTGAAATAGCCAAGTAATGGTTAATTGGAATGGCTGCAGAGGCTCCAGTTCAACCATTATTTTGTCAGGGGAAGGGCAGCAAACTCAGACAGGCCCAGCTGAACTATACCTCCCAACTGTCCAGATTTTCAAAGAATGAATAGATTTTTGCTTCTTATTTTTGGTTTGTTGTTCATAAAATTTGTAGTTTTAATTCCTAAATGATTTGCCAGAAGTCACTAAATAATAAGTTTCAGACTTCATAACCTTCATAAAATGCATGTTAAAGTAAGAGCCGTTCTATCAACTGTCTCAATTTATACAAGAGCAATTTTAGTACTGTTTATATGTGCCCCAATATATTTGGCCTTGTTCAGATTTACTGCATTAACAGGTTGAGAGGTACATGCAAATAAATTGCTTTATAGAATTAGGCATAGCCAACCTCTCAACTGTCCCCAATTTTGGCTCAAAATGTTGCTCTTCCCCTAATAATCCCTCCAAAATAGCAATTTTGGAAGAAAACATGGAGGGTTTACAATTAAGAAATAACTGTAATAATCAAAGTTATAGATTACTTGAAATGCATGTAGATTCTTTTATTTTGTCAGCTGCTCAAGGTAGCAGTACTAATATTAAAGTGTCCCTTCTTTGACAGGTAGAAGCTGTATTGTGTGTCTATTTTATATTTTTGCATCACATTTTGGTCCATTTTTCATAAAATTGTGTTTTTGGCAAATTAGTGACAAATCACTAAAGACTGAAGTTAGAAAATGACAGACATTTGAGTTTCAGATTTTATACCCTTCAGAAAATTCATACTAATGCAAGCAAGACCTATTCTATTATCTTTCTAAGTTTATTAGAGCAATATTTAAAAATTGTCCTTCTTGTTGTGCCTTTGTCCCACTTCTGTGTATGGCTTTGTCCAGATTTCTTGCTCTTGAAGTTGAGAGGTATGACAAATGTGTCAGGGCCATCACAGTCAGCCAGAGAGATTTCAAATTGTGACATGCTTGTTGCCTCCCCATGTAGTGACTTTGGATGTGTCCAAGCAAGGCAAGGAGTAGTTGTATCTACCTTGGATGGGGAGGACACACCTACAGTGGCTTTTCATCTGTCCTTGATTTTGCAGAATGGTCTGGTTTCTGTCATATTTTTGTACTGTTGATTTATGCTTATTACTCAAAGTGCCTGTTGCTCTGTGTTTAAGTAGCAATGCTTTAATGACCATAAGGTAAGCTTGTCTGTCACCCTCAGATGCAAGTAAGCTTTAATAAGCATACTGTTAAAGAATTGCCAACATTGAAAGCCTTTCTGTTGTTGCCATGCAGAGAATACTTGACTAGATAATGTATAAGCCTTGGGTATTAAAGGACAGGATTCCATTATTTTAAAAAGCTCATTACACTTGTTGGAGACTTCCAGTCATCTCTACAGGCTTTACCGTAAACTAAACAGAATGCCAATCATGTGTGGTCCATAACCTGTACAGTAATCCTTTAAGCAATGTATCTTGAGCTTGTTTCTTGTTTGCTTTTCATATTTTACTGTTATCATGTTTTTCCCTTGATACGTTGTCAGGCAGCAGGTCTTTTTGGATAAGAAACATTTTTACAAGTGGGGGCATCACATAGATTTCTACTTTCAGCATGTTGCTTGGTACTTTAATAAAGCTGAATATATTATAATTAGAACTGCAGTGCAAGGAGAAGTAGTTTGAGTTGAGTGCTTCTGGTTTTTCTTATACTTGATTTTGACCCAGTAATGTATTTAAAAAGTAATTTATTTTTCATGCCTCACAACCTTTTGTTTCCATCTAGATATTAAGTAAGCTGTCATGCAGCCAATGCATTGAAATATTTTTATTCTTCTACACTTATTTTTGTCTTGATTGGACTTTCATAATGATGGTTTGCCACCCAGGGCAGCGTATTTAATTAAAGTTAGTTTTTTTGTGGTTTTGTGCATAGCTCCTCCCCTTTATGGTTGACCACACCCCTTCCCTTTGACCCCGCCCATTCAGCGTCTCCTGCAGCCCCCCTGTGATTTGAAGTCACCAGCCGCCACTGCCTAACAGCATGGCATATTCTGTTTTGAACCATAGAGGGTCTCAACTTCCACAACGGGTTTTGAATGTGATTTTGGAAGCTAGAAGGCCTAGTACAAGGAAAGTGTACGCAGATAAATGGAAGAGATTTTTGTTTTGGAGTGCAGCTAAGGATTTGGATGTTTCTGAGCCTGATTTAAGTGTGGCTCTTCAATATCTTACTGAATTATTGGACAAAGGTTTGTCCTTCTCTTCTATTAAGATTCATGCTGCAGCAATTTCAGCTCACTATGACTGTGACCCACCATTGTTTTCTCATCCTTTGTTCAAGCAATTTCTTAGAAGGACAAAGAATATAAGACCGCCACGAAGAGCTCCTACTCCTGCTTGGGATCTCAATTTTGTGTTGGAGAAACTCACTCTACAACCTTTTGAACCTGCAGCGACTGCTGAGTTGAAATATTTGTCATGGAAGACTGCTTTTTTGTTGGCCATTACCTCTGCAAGAAGGGTTTCTGAATTGCAGGCCCTTATGGCAGTTGAGCCTTTCTTAATTTTTCATAAGGACAGGGTATCTTTGCGCACTAATCCTTCCTTTATGCCTAAAGTGGTTTCTAGTGTGGCTTTAAACCAAACTATTCATTTGCCTACTTTTTATGCAAATCCCCAAAATGAAGGGGAAAAGATTTTGCACACTTTAGATGTACACAGGCAGTTGCGATATTACTTGGACAGAACTAAAGGGTTCAGACAATCTCAGCAGTTATTGGTTTCTTTTGCTTTGTGCTCTCAGGGCAAGCCCGTGTCAAAACAAACTATTTCTAGGTGGATTGGATTTTGCATTGCTTTCTGTTATTCCCATCATGGCAAAGAGATTCCAGCTGGGATTAGGCCTCATTCCACTAGGGCTACTGCCACTTCTACAGCTTTTTTGAGGGGGGTGGCAACTAAGGATATTTTGGAGGCAGCCACTTGGAGTTCAGTGCATACCTTTTCTAGGCATTACCACCTTCCACTGTACTCTAAATCCAGGGCTGGTTTTGCCACTGCCATGTTGCAGGGCATTTTGGCAGCTCCTGCTTCTATATGATTTGGCCATCCTCCCTTACCTCTGCTTTGGGATTCTACCCAAGTGTTAGGACTGCAGCAATGTGAGATGAAGAACATAGTACAGTTTTGTACCTACCATAAATGTAGATGTTCGAAGATCCACATTGCTGCAGTCCAATTTACCCTCCCTCCTTCCCCTCTGTAGTTTGAGGTGGTTGTGTAGGTTGAGTTATCCTTCTGAGGTATATTGTGCATATTGTATATATATTGTGTGTATTGTATATATTTTTGGTATTAGGCTGGTTGGTTGTTTAGTTGTTGTTGTTGGGTTTGGACCTTTCTTTTTAGGGTCTTCTGACATCTGGGGCAAGAAAAGACTGAGGATATGACGTCGGTCATGCGCATTTGTACCCTGACGTTCTGATGTCAGTCAAATGCGCCTTGACCGACGTCAGCCTTATACTCTGATATTCGGGCCGACCGAGGGACAGCGGACTACCCAAGTGTTAGGACTGCAGCAATGTGGATCTTCGAACATCTACATTTATGGTAGGTACAAAACTGTACTTTTTACCATGTAGAAGGCTGGGCAGGAAATACATGTAGCCATGTAAGTCACCATTCCCATGTTGCAATTGCACATGCCAGGACATGGGGTAGTACGTGGGTAACTATCAACCGCCACGTATAGGCCCACATTAATACATTTTTTTTAATTTTAAGTTGAATATAGAACAGATGCTGCTATTAAAAAGGGATAATTAAAAGACCATATAAAATATTGCATGGTAACTATAGGAATCAATCAGAGGAGGTAAAAAAAATAGGGAAGAGAAAGTAGATAAGTAATTCGGAAAGAAACAATGGGAGAACATGTGTATGGCTCTCAAATATGCAATAAAGTCTGTAAGATTTAGGATTTTTTCTAGAAGTGTTTATATAAGTACTTTGTACCCCAAGCAGATCCCAAAGACTTTTTTCTCTGGTAGTTGGCAAATGTTAGAGGTGTAATTGGGAAGAAAAAGGTACCTGGGAGCATATGTTCTTGGAGTATAATGAGTTGGCAGACTTTAAAAATTCCCTATGGAGTATTCTGTTAGGACTACTGGGTGATCAAATGAGTATAACTAAGGAAATTATTATTTTTGAGTTGGGATACAGGATCTGAATTGCCTAGGCATAGTAAGACCTTGTGAAGTTTAATTCTGGTGGCTGCCAAAAAAGCAGTTTCTAGCTAATGGAAATCCAAGTTTAAACCGACCATACCCAAAGTAGTGAATATTCTAACAGAGATAAAAGAACAGGAAATAGGATCTTTAGAAAATGACAGGAGTAAATTGCACAGAAAAAAATGAAATTATGGGAACAATACATGCAGAAAATGTTTGGAGGAGGAATGAGATTTAAGAGAAAGCTGGAAATGTGAACAATTTATGTAATGTTGGTTTGATTGTATTGTATATAACAATATATGTCAGATATAATGTTTGTAAATGTGAACTTGTTAATATGGAATGGTTTCTTCTACATAAATATAAATTTTCCTGTGTTACAAGTGATAATTCAATAAAGGTGTTTAAAAACTAATAAAAAATACTGGATATTTGTTTGGATTCACAATGCTAAACTTTACATACCTTCGATGCCTAGTTGCATCTTTGTTTAACGGGCTCCAATGTATGACTCAGAAATAGCAAGGTGCTTTTCAGCATTATCAGACATTCCTTGTGAAAGCACAGGTTCATAGGTAATCAGGCATGAAGTCCAGTAGGCAACTTATAAGCGTAAACCAATTTGACTGAGCAGTATCTGGTTAACTAATTTACCTGCAGTTACATAGCAGACAAATGGAGGCTAAGGGAATTAAACCCTGGTCTACAGGAAGCAGTTTATAACTTTCATTTTCAGCACTAACTCCTGTTAATAGCTACATAGGCCAAAAATGGTCATACTAGAAGGTGAATTATAGAATAAAAGGTAACTAACATTCAAAACTGAGCATGCTGATTGTCATCCACCAGCATACCAATTTTAAATGCAGCATAATCCATACACAAAGTCTGCCTGCTAAACAAAAGTATAGACAGAAAAACTACTATGACTACAACACTGTGTGTGTCTGTGTGTGTGTGTGTCTGTGTGTGTGAGAGAGAGACACTGACGGATTCAGACTGACAGAAGTAGTCTAATCAGAGGTACTGTTTTTTTTCTCTTTTCCACTCTAAGTACTTATTTATTTGGTTGTTTCTGTCTTCTATTAATGCTTGTTTATGTACTTATTTTTTCTAGTGGAAACCATATTATAAGTATTATGAAATACTTAGAGGTGTGATTTATTGTCTGGTAAAAGCTAGTCCTTATTGCTCTTAATAGACAATAAACCATACCTTTCGTATTCCTTGCATAACTGAGTTGCTATCCAAATAGATTGAAAAATGTAAACAAATTCCCAAAACACAAAAAAAACCCTTCAAATATGGAAGTGTCTTAGATTTCTGGTTGCACTCACTCCCTAACTTTCTTTCTTTAGTGGAATAAATCCTGAGATGCTGAAGTGTGAAGAGAAATGCATTCTCTCCTGTAAAATGTTATTTCTAGTTTATCGTATTCAAAACACAAGGATAGAACATTTGAAGTGTTCTCAACATTAGAGCTATTTAAATCAACAAACATCTGCAATCAAAAGCTTACTTAAGTAGGGACTGTGTATGTATTGCATCTTTTATCCTTTAAAATTACCCAGTGTGTTACTGTCCATCAGAATGTTTTGCCTACTACATGTATTGCAATGCTTCTGTTGTGTTAGTAATGTTTTGCTTATCTGTCACTGTACTGTGGACTGAATAATCATGCCTAAACAGAGTTTAATTTATGTGCAAAATATGCAGGTTATTTAATCAGCAAAACTTGGAATTTGTGCCAACAAAAAGTAGAATCTTTACTTGAAAAGTTTTTCAAACAAATCACAATGAATGGCTGTGTATCATTTCTTAAACACTAGCAAACAGTTATTTTTCTTACTTTTACATGAACATTTTATTCCAGTAAAAGCTTTCAGTTAAAATGTTAGATTTCTGATAAAATAAAGAATAATAATAAGCAATATTTTGAACAGAGACTGCTTCTTTTCAAACTAGGCTATCTGAACCATGAAGACCATTATGTCTGGCTGCCAATTTAACATATTTTTTCTGCTTTTAGAGTGGTAGACCACCTTTGGGACATTCTTCTTCTTCAGAGGTGTGATTAATGGCTTTTGAATGTTAACTGCCATCATTCAAACATAAAGTAATTACATTGTGAACTCTTAAAAAAAATAATTTCTCAGTACATTCCACAGTAACTAAACTTTATGGCAACCCTTAAGAAACTTTTAAACATTGCCAAGGGGCACATTTCTATTATAATCAGAGGAGTCTGTAATAATGAGGAGAAATAGAACAAGATGCAGCAGGCACATACATCACTGTAAATGTGAACAAGCCCCCCAGTTTCACTCACAGAACCACTCACACATACCCACATCATTCACACACACACACACACACACACACACACACACACACACACACACACACACAGGTAGCCATGTTCATTCTCCTGCAGACATTGACACAAACCCATATCCACAGACTTGCTGACACATAGGCAGCCACATTCATGCCACTACAGGTATGCACACACATGTATATCCATATATACACACACACACACACACACACACACACAGTCTCTACCTGTAGTCATACTACAAGATGTGAACCATCCATAGGAGTAAATGGGAACCATCCCTAAGACTGAGTTGGAGTATGCCATCACAGTGTACACTTTTTCAACCTCGTGAGCAAAACAACTCAGCAGAACCACATTATTCTGGTGCCAGCACCATCTCCAACAGAGAGAGAGGGACAGAGAATACATGGCTAGTTAACATTAACTGTGCCTCTGGACTGCCGCATTAACATGTCACTTTACCAGAGAGATCTCTGTCTACACTATGAATGGTGCCTGCATAAAGCTGTAGTGAGGGAATGGTCTCTGAATCATTCAAAATTACGACAGAAACTTGATGAGTAAAGGTGTGTGTGTGTGTGTGTGTGTGTGTGTGTGTGTGTGTGTGTGTGTGTGTGTGTGTAGCAGTGCAAAATGTATTACAGCTTTCAAAGTTGACAGACACTTCTAGTGCTGTTCTTTGGTGGCTGCTATATGAATTTCAGTATGAGACTACAGCATGACATCTCTGAAAGGTGCATAACAAAACACTTTCCTGAAGTCAGAAAGTGCATAACAGTCTTATCTTTTACCCAATTTTGAAGTAGCATCAGCTTGTTCGATAGACTACTAGCTTGTTATGCCACTATACAGTTGCCTTTTAAACCCATCTTCAGGCTGTATTTGGTAGATAAAGACAATTGATGCCCTAATTATGCTGTCTTAGTGAAATCTGTTTTGTGTAATGCTATTTTGTAGGCAATGCATGTGCATTTGTGTAAAATATGTCTTAAAGTTAGCTAGCAAATCAGTGAGAAATTGTGATTTTCTTTATATCTAATTTCATGATTGTACATGTGTGTTGTGTTTCTGCTGTTTATTGTAACATGATGAAGTTATTTCTTTAGTTATTAGTTAATTGTTTATTAAATTTATAATGTCACGTTAAGCTATTAGTCTTCTGCTGCGGTAGCGTTGTCGCCTCATAGTAAGACGTTGTCCTGTTCGATTCTCAGCTAAAGCATCTTCTGTGTGGAGACATGTGTGACTGTTGAAGGTTGTGCGTCAGAGCTGCAGCTCGGTACGTAAAAATCATTAGTGGACCGGAGTTCCGCTGTGGCGACCCCTAACCGGGAAAAGCCGAAAGATACAACAACAACAACAACAACAACAGCATTAAGCTATTAGTCTTCTGTATTCTGTCTAACGTAGCAAAGGGTGGTCTTAACTCACTGCTGTTATTGGCCTGACTATGTAGCAAACTGTGAATGTTTATTTATTCTTCATGTGAAAGATTTGTTTTAAGAACTGTATAATTTTCTTGGAACATTTTTCCTATATCATCGTGGTGGAAAAGGACTCAACAAGTTTTCAAGATAAAATGAAATAAATAAATGTGTGTTACATTAGTTGATGTTGGCAAGTAAAACTCTCAAAAGACACAAGCCAAATAACAATACAATAGTAGTGTGTGGGGGGGACCTCTTTAAGTACCTGATTTTTTTTTTCACTTGTACCGCTTAGTTCTAGGTCTTATTTCCTAGTTTCCAAGAACAGCTAGTAGTATTTTGCTCTGTTGCTATCAACTGCTCTGAGCTTTCCCAGACAATTCTATGGAAGAAATCACTTCCACTGACAATAATGAGCCTCCCCACAATAAGCGTTCACTTTGAAGTGCACGGTCATGGATTCATTTTAGATTAGCACTGTCGCACAGTGGTAATACTGAATCACTAATTCTGGTTGTTAAGGGCAAGAATAAAGTAAAATTGAGTGCACTCTTATAAGGTAATATGTCGGTAGGCTTTAGCACCACACCACTTCTATGTTTTATTTTTTTAAATAGAGAACATATGTTTGCTTTAAAACAGATTGCAGTTTCATTCATATTAATACACTGCTAACATAGTCATTATTTTACTCACAGTAAAGTATATCAAAACAAGAAATAATCAAGAAACTCGGCTTCTAGAATGTGTAAACAAAACAACAGCCAAAACAACAAGCTGACTAGTTACAACATAAGCCAAAAACAATATTTTAAATATTTATTTAGTGAAGATGACCTTGTTGTACAGCCAAAAGTGTAAAATAAATATTTTAAATAGTTTTGTTTTTGTTGTGATTAGTTAGTTTGTTGGTATTTTTGGCTGTTGCTACAGTACAAAGTATTGCTAATTTATTTGGAAATCATAACTTTTTATTACTTTTATTTCAGTTTGATATTCAGTTACTTTTTTACTAGCCTTTTCATATTGTTTCTGAACTATTAAATCATTTTATGTGAAATACCCTTAAGAAATTCCTTTTCAGAAATTTAAAATGGTTTCTGTTCAGTGGCAATGCAGTAAAGCAAAATGTTAGTGCCACCTTCACTATTTTATTATAAGTAGACAGTTTTTGTTGAGAGTGAAACTAAAGTTACCCTATCAAAGATATGAATTAAGCTAACCAAGGGCATATGTTGGCTGAGATTCACAGAAAAACAGCTGTGCACCAGTAATATTCGATGAGCTTGCTGCATGAAGTATCAGAGAGCTAACTACACGAACTACAGATGTTACAAGCAGAGAGTAATGCCAGCATGCTGAAAAGTAGAGGGGTTAACCATCACCCACCTGCATATTTGTTCTTCTAGGATGTTCTGTCCTGCATATGCAGCATTCTGCACAACAAGAAATAGCTCCTGATTTAATGCATAGCACTGTTTCCATGTGTGCTAGTATGTATGCCACTAGTGGGGGGAGGGGGTGTAGTATGGAAGTATATGTCTGTTGACTGGTAGTGGTATTACATCTAACATGTTTCATACTTTCACATGTTATATTCCACTGACAGAGAGCCCAGCACAACAGGAATTCATAGGGATGATGGCATCAAGGCAACTGTGGCTCACAATGATGGCAACATACATATAGCATGGCCTGGTGACACAAAAGTACTGTCTGCATCTCTATAAGGGGAGGGATCATCCAGAGCCACCTATACAGAAGTCTCTGTAGAAGCATTAGTTGAACAGACAGCTTCATCAGAGCATGACAGACATCCAGTACCTGAGAATCCAACATGGGTTCCACCTGTCTTCCCAGTCTACACAGAATCTGGCATGATCACCATGTCTAAGGTGGGCAGAGATCAACATGGAGTTGTGGCACTACTATGACTCCAACACTGTCCCTGATATGTCAACAACACCCAGAATAAACAACTAGTTGTGCAGATCTCTGGCTGAGTTACTAACTGCTTCTTTGAGCAGCATTATTGTGATGATGAATGTGCTTTGTGGCTTGTGCAAGGATGTCCATGAACTGCACAATGACCTAGCATATAGAAACTAGGAGAAAACAGTGCTGTTAAGGTCACTTCTGACAAATGTTCCCTCCACTGGTACATCCATAAGACACATTGCAACCACCAGCTGGCCTTCCTCACTAGGGCATGCATTCTGTGGCTGGTCTATATTAGATTGTTGAAAGCTGACAATGTTGAATCTGACATTGTCGACACAAGAATAGCGAATGCTGAGAATCTCAAACACGTAAATGGAAATTTCTGTAAGGGGAGATTTTCGTTTACTGCAATGTAGTGTGGTCTCGGAGTTGGTATATGTAAGTAGCGGGGGGGTGTGGGGGTGCTTAAACCTGTTAGGGTACTTTTTTCTTTTTTTGGGGAGGCGTCTTTTTGTATGGTCGACATTTGAAGACATCGACCATATGGTGTTTGATGTTTTCAACAGTCAATCTTATTATATAAACCCTTCTGTGGCTATGAGAGGGTCCCAGCCATCCCACATTAGGCTACATATATCATTGGTAAGATAGGATTATCATTGCTTGTTGGCATGCAGCCTGACACCTCTGATCACAAGTGTTGTCTAGGGTGTGGTTGGTGTCACTCACTGGGATCAACAACATGCGACACTTCATCAAGATGCACCCGCATAGTCCCCTAGTGGCTCCCTATTGAAATGTCAGCACATGAAATGCCAAGTGCTGAAAAGACCGAAAACCTACAGAAGAGTGAATCTTGAAAATCGCTCTTCTCCTTAAAACTAATTTTTTTTGTGTGTGTGGTGGGGGGGGTAAGCCTCCCACAACTTGGAGAAAAGGGGATATTTTAAGAAATGTCATCTCTGACTTTATATATATATATATATATATATACACACACACACATACTGTACATACGTATATCCAAGTCTGATCTTTCAGGCATTCATTCTGTGTGTGTGTGTATATATATATATATATATATATATATATATATATATACATATACACACACACAAAACACACACACACACACACACACCTGATCTTTCAGCTATTCATTCTCCGTGTTTCGGGACTTGATCTATCAGATCCTGACATTTCATATTGTTAGCTCTCTACTGCCTCACTGCCATGGACCCAATCCAGCTGTGACACCACAAGCCAACACAGAGGACACTGTTGAATGATCACATCATGGCACTTCAGTCCTATAACTAGAGGATTTTATTTGCTGACTTCTTTCAACCTCTCAATGTGGCTGCTTGGGTCATCTCCTGTGACCCTACTACACATTACAGTGCTTCAGTCAACTGTCTTTTTGTTGGTCCCCACCTGTGCAAGTGATAATTGTGCTTACCCACCTCCTAACCTGTGTCAGTATGGCAATGTCTGATGCACAGTGTGACTAGTCCATGCACTGCTCTGCAAAGTCTGGGTGTAATACTACATGCATCATTTTATTCTATGTTGTCTATGACATGGCCCATAACTGTGGACCAGATGCTATTTCTTTGTTTGTTAAGTGATGTATTGCACCAACCTTTGCTTTGGCTGAGGCTCTGCTACTGCATGTTCCTCTGCTGGCTCTCAACTCTACCCTTCTATTGCTCCTGCAACTTCTACTGCAGGGCTGCCCCAATGTTTTCCTGCTGCTGCTGTTTGGAGATTACCACATTGGCACACACATTATTTATCCTGATGTATATCATCATCATCAAACCCTTTTCCCCACTTTCTACGTGGGTTGGGGTGTCATGTGAACTGTCACTATCTCTCACTATACAGTGCCACTCTTCTGCCTTCTTTGATATTCATGCTTGATTGACGTAGGTTTTCTCTCATCCATCTGCATCTTTGCCAAATGCCCTTGCTTTCTCTTGCCTTCTTCTTGTCTGTCCCAAATCTTCTTCACCAGATTGTCTTCTGCTTTTCTGCGCATGTGCTGGAACCACCATAATCTGTTCTTTTTGACCTTTCCTGCAACTGGAGCTACTTTGTCTTCGACTCTGATGTCCTCATGTCTTCATCTGTCCCATGGTGTGCATCCTACCACCCATCACAGACACTTAATCTCCATCACCTCTAACTTCCTCAACTGCTTTGCCTTTACTGCACAGATTTCTTTACCATGCAGTAGTACTGGTCACATCACTGTTTTGCACACCTTACATTTCAACTTCTTTAGCATTTGTCTGTCATGTACTGATATGCCAGTTGGCTGCAGTCCCTCTGATTCTAGCTTTGACCTCCTCATTCAGACTTTCCTTCTCCTCAGCCACCCCTCTCACATACTTGAATCTGTTATCAAAGGATCATAGGACATTACTAGGCTAATGGCCCTAGGGCCCTTACAAGCCTAGCCAAGAGTTTATCCCCAAAAAAAGAAACCTCAATCAGCACCTGTCACCCCTGTCAATGAGGGACACAGGTGGAACCCCTGGGACAAAATTTGTGGTTTCCCATCCTCTCATCAAGGTTGCACTTGAATAGGGTCAGCGACATACTTTGACATGTATGAGGAGTCTGTTCCAGAGATGGGGCAGCCTCTGGGAGACAAACCTGTCTCTCCAGCAGGTTTTGTTAATGTCACATATTAGATTTAGGCCTTTTTATTGGATAATGCATGAAGAGTTAGACTTGCAGATATGGAGCATCTCTAGTAGGGCAGGTCTGAGATTGCCTTGTAGGTGAGACACAGATCACGTCTGAGCAATCTGTAAGATAGTGAGTAGAGTGATACTGATTTGAGCCTGTCCACATAGGACAGGTGCTGGAGGCCATGGATTCTCTTTGTGAGATATTTCTGTGGCCTTTTCAGTTGGTTCAGGTATTTGGAGAAGTACATACCAAAGGGGGGTTGTACTCAATTACTGGTCTAATGAGGGAGGACTATAGAGTGGTAATAACCTCCTTTTTTACTGGATGCATTCCCTTTACTTAAGAGATGAACCAAGTAAAAGGCTTTTCTGACCACTGCTGCTACATGATGGTCAAATGTAAGATTCTTGTCAGTTTGTGTACCCAAGTCTCTCACCACAGGTTGTGTGCTTAGGGGGTTGCCATTGATATGGTAATAAGTAGGGGCCATGTTTTTGTAGAATAGTATGATAATACATTTTTTGCATTTCACTTAAGGCCATGACTTTGTCACCAGTCATCTGTTGCTGTGAGACCCTCTTGTAGTATGCTAACATCATTTGGGGAGTCAATGGCAGCACCCAACTTACAGTTGTCTGCAGACTTGGTCAGCCACAGGCCTTTTGTCTTTGCCTGGACCTCTGAGAAGTATATGCCAAACAGTAAGGGTCCCAGGACAGATCCCTGGGGAACACCACTAGTGACAGGTCTGCTGTCAGAGGTGGAGGTGCCTATTTTGACCTTGTGGGTCCTATTGGTGAACCAGTTCGCCACCCACCTGATGAGATAAGGATTTACACCAAGTTGTGTTAGCTTTTTTGATGATGCTTGTGTCGGGGATAATGTCAAAGGCTTTGGCCAAGTCAAGGTAAGCTGTATGTACTTACTTTCCCTTGTCCAGTGCCTTGGTGACCATCTCAAAAAAGTTAATCAGGTTCAACAGGCAAGATCTGCCCTTGACAAGCCAAACTGGGTGGGGTCAAGTGCTTGGAGATTGCCTATGTCCTTATTTATGAGGTCCATAATAATATGCTCCATGGCCTTACAGTTCAGACTTGTCAAGATAATGGGGTGTTTCCTGGATCAGTAGTGGCACCACCTTTGTGCAAAGGCAGTTCTCCACTTTTCTGGAATGAAGCCTGTACTTAGGGTATGGTTGACTAGGGTGCTCAATGGCAAGGCTAGTTCTTGCTGGAAATGGTGCAGAATACAGCATGGGATACTATCAGGTCCCTTCGAAGCTGTGTTCTTTGCCTTGGATTGGACCTTAACACTTGAGCTATGGATATGTGAGGTGTGGGATAAGTATCTGGGATGTAGAATTGGCCTTTGGGGGGACGGGGGGGGGTGAGGTTTGCACTGAACCTATCTGCTAGCAGGTTGGCTAAGTCAACAGGATCAGAGTAAGTGGTACCATTAAGAACCGATTCAGAAAAAGCCTGGGCTTTGCCATGGAGGTACCTGATATAACTGATAAAGGCTTTGTGGTTAGCCTTTGTTTCGGAGGTTAGTTTCGATTCATAACTGGCTTTGGAGGTTTTCACTAGTGATATAATTTGCCTGTTGAGGCTAAGGAGGGAGTTTTTCCAAATGGGAAATTTGTGCCTTTTTACCCCTAGATGACAGTTTTTTTCCTTTTGTTGTAATGCCTGTTGATAGAGGATGTCCACCAGACAGGTTTGTGTTCCCTTGAGTAGCAGCAGGTTTTAGCTCTGTTGGGTATGGCTGAGTCTATGCATTTGTACAGGTGCTTGTAAACTGCATTGGCATACTGTTCAGCATATTTGTCTGTATCCTCTAAGGGGGGGTGGTGGTGGTGGTGTGAAGCTATTGATACCCTCCCTTAGAAAGTTGTAGTCAGCTTTTGAGAATTTTTTTAGCCCAGTTATGACTAAAAACTTTGAATGAGACAGTCCGATGATCTGATCTCACCAAGGAAGAACTTACTATACGGGTGGTGCAGCGGTTGCCCATGTGGGCGAGAACCAAGTCCAGAATGTTATCTCCCCTTGTGGGGGATGAGACAAACTGTCTAGTGCGTTAGAACTGATGAAGTCAAGGAATCATTGGGTGAATGCATTAGAGCAGGAATAGTTCCCTAGTCTATGGTGGGGTAGTTGAAGTCACCAAGGATCAGAGTGTTAAGGGATACCTTGATAGAGTCAAGTAGGTCCAAGTAGGATGAGTGGGTGTCCTGAGTCATGGAGGGAGGGTCTATATCTGGCTGTAACTTGGATGAGTGTCTTGCCAGTTGTCAGTTGCACCTGGAGTGGTTCTAGTGCATCATGCTGGCAAAACAGTCTGGAGGTGTTATTGTCTTTAATGAAAATAGAAACTCCACCACCCTTATTCTTCCCAACCTCATTTTGGGGTGAGAATGTGTGGAATGAGGTATAGCCTGGTAAGACAGGGGTGCTCTCCGCAGCCTGGAACCAAATTTTCGTGACTGAGCAGATGTCGGCATCTTCCAGTCCGAGGAGAGCCTCCAGTGAGTGCATTTTTAGGTTAAGGCTCCTAGCATTAAGCAGCATGACCTTCAGTTTGCTTTTTGACAGATCTTTATGTTGGAAGATTTGTCTTTGGGATATTGCCTAAAGAAGGCACATTGGGGTAGGCAAGAACCTTGGCTAGACTCCTGAGTTTCATGGGTATCTCTGGCAAAGCATTGAAGCCTGTCAACCATGTCATCCCAGGCATACAGATACTGGATCCCCTTGGAATGATACCAGAAACTAAGCCAATTGTTGAAGTCAATTATTTTTTGTTGGTATTGTGGTATCATTCTTGGTGAAGGTAGGATGCTGCTTAGGGCTAGGGCCATACCTGCCTGGGACACATACTCTGAGAGCTCAATCATGTCTGTCTTATTATAGTCCAGGGAGGTATGTCTCAAGTCATTCACACCAACATGAACAATGACAGAGTCATACTTGTACCCATTGTGGAGAGACTTGTCTGTGCATGATGTGGCAGATTCCAGCACCTGACATACAGCTAACCATGATCTTCTCCTTGTCGAGCCTGGTAAGGGGGACATTGATGTGTTTCACAACTGAGTCACCAATGACTAGTATATTTGGTTTATTGTTATGCCTTATGGGCTGTGTGAGTTTATTGTTATGCCTTGTCGGCTGTGTTTGTGAGACACTGGTGTGTTGTCTGTTGTCTGTGATGTATTTGGTGTTGTGTGTGGAATGTTTGTGAGTGTGTTTTGGAGGTCTCTGCTGTTTAGGTAAGTTTTTATTCAGGACCTCTGCATAGGTGGATGTGTGTTGTGCTTGGCTATGTGATGTGGGTGGTGTGAATCTCCACTTTGTCAGGAGTACTGACTGTGGCGCGAGAAAGCATGGATTCCAGGTTACTGATATAGATGCATTTCTTGCAAGTAGAAGAATTATGTGCTAGGAGAAGAGTGTTAGTGAATATGAGGTAATTGCTATACTATCTCGGTATGCCCGTGTTGACCAGGCTGGCAGGAGAAACTGGTGGGAATTGTCCAGACATAGTGTTCTGAAACTTGGATAGACTTACGGAAAGAGGGTTTTGATAAAGGTTTGTCCACAAGAGTGTAGACCCCAAAAACCTTCTTAAATGTAAAATAACTATTCTGAAGCCCAGGTGCTAACACCAAAACTAAGAGGGTTATAATAACAGACACATTTAACCAGACTACTAACAAGCAGTAATAAATACAGCAGAATAAAATCACTTCAAAACTTATGAGTAAGCAGCAAGGCAAAATAAGGTAATAAAGTAAGTAGAACACAATTACAGTAAAAGCAGCTGAATAAAGTGTAATTTTTTTTTTTAGTGGAGAGGGAAGAAACAGAAGATATAATTAAAGATTAAGAAACTATGGGGGTTGGCCTTCCCAAATGCTCTCTTTGCAGACAGTAGAATGAGCTGTTGATGATATGGGACTGGGAGGAGTGTCAAAAATCAAAGAAGCAAGGGAGTAGTCCTTCCCAAATAATCATACGTTACTAAGTAGAGTAAGCAAATGAGATGGGACTGGGAGGAGTGTCTAAAATCAAATTTACAGCAGGGGTGGGCAATTCCAAAGCCATCAAGTTTAAGAATACACCAACACTTGGGTGGGAGCTTGGGCCAGAGGGTGGAGAAAAACAAAATGCAGACACTGAGAAAAGCAACCTCAAGCAAATAAATGCAGCACAGTTTTGTTAACTATCACTAAAACAGAAAAACAAAATGCAGACACAGAGACCGGCAATATCAAGCAAATAAATAAATGCTGAACAATTTTTTTAACTATCACTGAAACAGATTAAGTGCAAAAAAGTATACTTATAGAAGCTTTCTGTATCCCGATGGCTATTGAATCAGTCACAGCCAGGCCACAAGGAGTAGCTACGTTAACCTGTACCACTATTTTATCTCAATTCTTGGCTTCTTCTGAGTTTCCCCATTTGCTACCATTACAACTGTCTTATCTGTATTCAGTTTCACCCCATGTGCCTTCAGTTTTGCATTCCATTCCCCTATTGTTTGCTGAAGTTCTTGCATAGAGTCTGTCTGTAATGCCACATCGTGTGCATACAGCATCCTTGTTGATATGCCCCCTCCAACCTCTTTGCTGATGTAGTCCAGGTGATGAAGAGCAGTGGGCTCAGAGCTGAACCCTGGTGCACGCCCACTCCCACTGGGAACCAACCTTAGACCGAACACTGTTTGTGCCTGAGTTATTGGGTCCTTCTACACAGCTTGCACTAATTCTACCAATGTTTCTGGGACTTCAAACCACAGCAAGACTACCCAAATCAGCTTTCTTGGGACCTTGTCATATGCTTTCTCTGAGTCTAGAATGCCCAGTTGTACTCTTTCCTCATCTCTTGCTTCTTCTCAACTGTCTGTGTCACTGAAAATGTCAGGTCAGTTATGCTGCATCCTGATCTGAATCCAAACTGCTCATCTCCCATTTTACTTTCAACTACTCACATTCATTTAATAATCACCCTCTCCAGAGCTTTCATAGAATGTGACATTAGTTTGATACCTCTGTACTGCCCACAGTTGTTCTTGAACCCTGGCACTAGTATGCTTATTCTTCAGTCATCTGGGATATGCCTTTCCCCCCACACTGCTATAAGTACCTTCTGGAACCATTTGTCTCTTAACTTGCACAACATCTTGAGCACATCTGATGTGACCTCATTTGAGCCTGCTGCTTTCCCTGACTTTATTTTACCATAGTCCTTCTGATACTTCTTCCAGTGTGAGCCTTTTTATTTCATTGTAGGCTGTGCCTAGGGAAGTACAGCTTCTGTGAGCTTGAATTCATTCAAAATTTGCTGATAGTACTCCTTCTATCTGCCTTTGATATCCTGTGGACTGGTGAGCAGATGGTTGCTGGCATCCTTTCTGAAGGGTATCTGATTGGTTAATAGGTTCATAGTTAAGTACTAGGCTAACTGACTTTGTGGCCAAATTTAGCCTAGTCAATTTCACCGAAATGTAAAACTCAAGCCCTGTACCTTGTGTGTGTAAGGTAGACACCTTAACCCTTATGCCAACCCCCAAACTATATTTGTTATCTTTCTGACAATAACTTACAACCTGATAGAGTTTCTTTGTGCCACCTGCTCATTCACTTTCCAGAAGCTGTTAGCGTGCCTATAATGCCTTGTTCTTTGCTATTACAACTGCTCTCTTAGCTCTTTGTTATTCAACCAGGATTCCTTCTTAGCCTGGTCCTTCTTTTCTGCCTCTTGCATTTTCCCACACTCCTTATTTCTTTTAATGACTTTCTGGACTCCATTCCATCACCAGCTTTCCTTATGTAAACTTTGTTCCTACCTGGCTTGGTAGCATATGTGTTCTCTAGTCCTCACATGTGCTGTTTTGAGGTGGTGCCATTCTTCTTCGACTCATTCAGCAAGTCAACTTTTTCATTTGACATCCCAGAAAGCTACAAGTTCCTATGCTTGCATTTTTTTGAAAATATTAGAGTGATATTAAAAATAGTGCTTATGTTTTTATTAAAGGCTATGATACTTGTATTTCACCTAATTTTAGATCTCTTGCACCTCACTACTAATGCTTGCTAACCATAGCTGAGCATAGACAATTCTGAGTACATTGCAGATGCAGAGAAGAGCACTCTTTGAAAATAACAGTGGCAAGCAGCAATGAAGCAATACCTATTTTGAAAACTTTTAACTATACCCTGTCTTCAGTGTAGGGCCCATTCATGTGGTATTAAAAATCCTAAACATTTTGGGAAATAAAGACAATATTCAAGCCACATAAGGAAGGTCACAAGCATTGATGGCCCCTTTGTTTACCAGCATACTTAGACCAGTGTTAGACATTCTGCCCTGTTTTGGTCAACACTGAAGAGATTCGAAAACAGAATGTGTTCAGAAAATAAGGTTTGGTTGCTTCTATATTTGTTTATGTTTTTCTTATATTGCATTCTGTTTTGTTTTAAGTTTTTTGTTCTTTTTGGAGTTGTAAGAGGTGTAGGCTAGGGTGAGTTAGAAAATAATTATTTTGCAGACACTGCATAACATACAGCTAATCAGTGGGAGGAGCGCAGAAATCGCATTCCTCGTTTAACTACAGATATTTAGTGACATCTTTATGTGGCTGTAGTGCTTGTTTGACTTGCTGTTTTCTACCTATTACTGATCTATTTGCATTTGATTTTACCCACTCACGCACAATGCTGTTGTTGTACTTTTGAACTTTGTGGCTTTTGAATTGCTCACCACTACTATAAATCTGATTTTGGACACTATTCCCAATCTCATCTCATCAGCTAATTCTATTGAGCACTGAAAGATCACCTGGAAAGGTCCTCCCCATTAGTCTCCTAAACTCAAATTGTCTTCTGTTTTCTACCTTCCCACTTACTTAAAATACCCTTTATTCAGCTGCCTTTACTGTATTTATGCTTCTTCCTACTTTATTTTGCTTTTTGCTGCACATTCTTAAAGTGTTCAGTTGCATTTAATTTGCTACATTTATTACTGCTTGTTAGTAACCTGATTACATTGTAACTGTTATTCTAAACCAATTAGTTCTGATTTAAGCACTTGGGCTTCAAATTAGTTATCTTACATAAGCAAGGTTTGTGGTCTACACTCTTGTAGCAGGAAAGGTAGCTTACACCCTTCTGAGTTGGGAATTGCTGGTTGAAGGCTTACCATGTCTGTTATTCTAAAAGTGTCTTAGTTCTGGATTAAGAACTTGGGCTCCTAACCAGTTATTTCACATTAAGAATGTTTGTGGTCTATTCTCCTGTGGGAGGAGAGGGTAGCCTCCAGATTTCTGAGCTAGGAATTGCTGGTGAAGGCTTATTGTGCCAGCTATTCTAAGTGCCTTTGTTATGATTTAAGCACTTGTGCTCCAAACTAGTTATTTTTCATTAGGAAGGTTTGTTGTCTGTTCTTTTTTGGAGGAGAGGGTAGCCTCCACCCATCTGAGATGGGGATTGCTGGTGAAGGCTTATTGTTTCTGTTATTCTAAGTGTCTTTGTTGTAGTTTAAGCACTTGGACTCCAAGCTAGTTATTTTACATTAGGAAGATTTGTGGTCTACACTGTTGTGGCATTACTGTCTTGACATATTTTTTTAACTACTAGACCATCTAGTTTGTGCATAGCTGAGAGTTGCTCATCAAGTTCCTTGTCTTATTGACGTAAACAATATTTAAATTTCCCTCATTCCTCCCTAGTAGATTAGTAGTCATGGATATGCACTTCCCAACTCTCTCTGTGGCCAGTCTGGTTGAAATGGGTATTCTGAGGCATTGCAGCAATTGCCTCATGTACAATGACTACCCACTTCTTCTTAATAAAACAGATACAGTATGCAAGAGGTGTAAATATACTGTCACACTGGAGGCAAAACTTTCCCATACAACCAAAACTAATCCTAGAGAGGTTGTCAGTCACACTTACTTACACTACACTTACTGCACAGGGTGCAGACCCTACACATAACTCTAGTTATGCTGAGGCACTTAAGGGTAACCTTTCTAAAACACTAAGACCTCCTGCACAATCAAAGAAAGAGTCCTCAGCCATCATGTAAACACTATTAAAACATCACTCACAACTACACATAGTAACATTGTATGCAGTGCCTCTACTGCTAAGCCCTTAAGGAAAACCAGCGCACAGCCAAAATTCATGGTCATTGGTGATTTGGTAGTGAGAAACACCAATGTCCCCCTCACCAGACTGAGTAAGAAGAGAGTCATGGTTAGCTGTATTTCTGGGGCTATGATTTGGCATATCACACAAGCAATCAGGTCATTGAACCACAGGTACCAGTATGGCTCTGTCATAGTCCACGTGGGTATTAATGACCTGAGATGTACCTCCCTTAATCATATGAAGTGAGACATGATTGAGATTGCTGATTATGTGCCTCGGGCAGGTATGAGCCTAGCACTGAGCAGCATACTACCTCTCCAAGAATGATGAAACATTGCAAACAGAAAATGATTGATTTTAACACCTTGCTTAGCTAATAATCACCATCCACACTGAACCGTGTGATGCCATTTACAGTAAGTTATGCTCATTGTTGCATATTTCCCCTGAGGTTATGAACATAGCTCTAGAAAGTTTTGTAGTGTAGCTGTAGGATTCCATATGCAGCAACTAGATCAACCTCAGAGGATCCTTACAAAAATAATAAAATTGCCAACCTTTTGGCTGGCAGGTTCAGCTCAAACCCCCCCCCCCCCCAGTAGTGCAAAGGAAATACTGCATACCACAATCCCCAAAACCATTACTAGAGAACAGGTTATCAATGCACTTTCTAAGGCCAAATAAACTACATCGATAGGCACCAATAACATTCCAGGATGATTAATAAACAGCAGGAAACATGACCTGTTTGGTCCACTTGAATCATTTTTCAACTGGAAACTACAGTCAGATTTTATGCCTAAGAAAGGGAAGATGGCTACAGTCATTCCCCTGCACAAAGGAGGTCCAACCACTGATATGGGTAACTACAGGCCCTTAAGTCTTAGCCTCATATGTAAGGCCATGGAAATAATCATCATGGACATGATAAATGAGGATATAGCTAACCTGCAAATACTGGACAAATCACAGTTTGGCTTTGTTAAAGGAATATTATGCCTTTTAAATGTGGTGAAGTTTTTTTGAGAGTGTCACCAAAGCATTGGATGAAGATAGGGCTGTGCACACAGCTTACCTCAACCTGGCCAGGCTTTTGATACAATATCCCACTCAGGCATTATAGACAAGCTCACTAATTTAGGTATAAACCCTTTTTTCACCCACTGAATAGTAAACTGGCTCACTGATAAGACTCAGGAGGTCAGAATAGATTAGGCCATCTCCACCAGCAGGCTAGTCACTGGCAGAGTCCCCCAGAGCTTGGTACTGAGCCCGCTTCTTTTTGGCATCTATTTCTCTGAAATGGAAGCAAATGCTGAATGTTTATGGCTGACTAGGTTTGCAGATGATTACAAGTTGGGGGTTATTATCGACTCCACTGTAGACAGTACCATTCTTCAAGAAAGTCTATCTCTGGCTAACAACTGGTGCCAAAGCTATGATCTTAAACTCAGTACTAAGAAATGCATAATTGTACCCTTTCAGAAGTCAACCATCCCAGCTAATTACCATGTTGATAATATGCCCCTAAGAGTTGATCTAGTTGTCAGGGATCTGGCTATGCACATAGACAGTAGCCCCACCTTCAACCACCATGTGGCCACAGTGGTGAGGAAATCCTTTTATGTTGCACATGTTATAAGTAAAAGTATGGTTTCTAGGTCCAAAGAGGTCATTATCCCACTGTACTCCACCCTTATCAGACCAATCATAGAGTATAATGCTTCCTTCGGTATGTACCTGATCAGGCATATGCAGCAACTAGAGCAACCTCAGAAGATCCTTACAAAAAGAATACAAGGTGTAACAAAGCTACCTTATGCAGAATGACTTAAAGCCCTTTCCCTCTACTCAGTCTTCTGTTGATGGGTGATCTATGCCTGGCTTACAAGGCATCTGCAAACCCACACTTATGAGTCCCCTGCATATTCATAAGTCAAAGAGTACCAGAAATACAAGGCCTATGGACCTGAATTTTGTCTGTGACTTAAACAGAACATGCTGGAGAGACATATATTTCTCCCAGAGACTGCCACTGCTATGGAATAGGCTTCTTATCCATGTGAAGTTAAGTTAGTCTATTACCCAGTTTTAGCATGACCTAGACCAGTGGATGGGGAATGGGACATTTACACTGGGCCTGGCTCCCATGTCCCATATGGACAGAGGTAGCTTCTAAATGCCTGTCCTTCAATGTCCTATTTGTTTACAGGACATCATTATTCTTTTGGGAAATATTGGCTAAGCTTAGAAAGCCCAACCCTCTGGGTCATTAACCTAGTAATAATGTATGAATCAATGAATCTATATGGGCAAGCATATTACTGGATTTGCTCAAGTGCGTTATGATAAGAGATTGGAAAAATATTTTTTATTCATTTTCCTAGAAAAGAATATGTATTTAAAGAACAGGAATGGAACCATGAATTTGAGAGGACAGAGCTGTCATTTAGTAAAGAACAGGCACTTTATTATAGCGAGAATGGGTTGGTGTACTGAAAATGTTCTTCTGATATGAATTAGGTTACTGTTATCTATAACATAATCTGGTTCTTCACAGAGTTTTAAGATACATTTTGATAATAACTTTAGAAGATGAATTATAGAAACTGTGGAGCTTTCTTCTTTAACTCCTTGCTGTCAGCTTGCATATATGTACCAATGTACAGTGTGTGGTTCTTTGAGCTCCTGACACTAATGACGGAGCAACTATATTGGAGTTTATTTAGTAGACTGGGTGAATTAAACGTTTCACTTCTGCTTGCAAATTATTTATTTCATCGTCTACTCTATAACTTTGAACAGTTTGCTGTATAAATGAATCTTAAGTGAGTACAAGAAACATTTGAAGAATAAATGAGACAAAGCCCATACGTTCATATGTAGCAGCTCTGCCTCAACATTATAGCAGTATTTGGAAGACAGCAACAGAAATCTGACACGTGATTAACTTCATATTCTGCGACATAACGTTTTCTAATATTCGTGGTAATTCTCCTCATTATGTACATCACATACCTGAGTAAAACATGATAACTTAAAGTATCGTGAATAAATTTAAAGATGAAATAGGTGATTTACCTACTGTTGCAGTAAATACAGCAATACAGCTATCTTACACCCATTGTATCTCTTGCTTAATTTCTGCATTTCTATCTTGTGTGTCGCAACACTATAATTGTGTAATTTATCTCAGATGTTCTGTTTTAGAATATTTAGAGGTTGTTAAAACACTGTAAGAAAATGCACCTTCAAATAACACTAAATGATATTTGGAGTCTGGCACTGTATAGAAGGAAAGATTGAATGGTTGCTAGGTTTTATAGTACTGCTGCTTTCAAAGACCTTGTTTTTCCTTAATGAGAAAGTCATTGTTCAAAACATTGTAGTTTCTACAGAAATACGCTGCATAATACTGGTCTTCTGGAGTTATACAAAGAATTGGACAAAGGGAATTAAAGACTTTAAAACAGCTAATGTGTTTAAAACAGCTAATGTGTTTTTTCTTCTTTCTGTCCCTCTATCTCTCCATCTCTTGAATGGAGATATAACTATATAAAAGTTAACAGTTCTGAGTCATACATAGCTGTATCACGTCAAAGCTGTTCTGAGTTGCTGTGCTATTATAATGTGTGAGGAAGAACTCTATAAACATGCTAAGGTTTGACAAAACTTTTATTCTGTACTCTAAATGAAAAGCGATTGCAGGGTAAAAATAAGAAAGAAAAAAATGCAACTAGAGCAGAGCAAGACTTGTGGTCATTTTATTCTTGTTTACTTTATGATGTTAAACAGGTATGCAACCATAACATTAAATAATGCTTTCCTGAATTTGTTGAAGTTCTCAAAATTCAAATTCAAGTGCATCTTCAGTCACAAATAAATGTGAAACTACATTTGAGTACATACATTTTATTTTGTGATGGCATAGCACCCCACTGCCCTTGTACGGTTGCACCACCCACATGTCTGTTTCCTATTTAATGAGCTCCACAATTGCTGTATCATGGGGAGGGGAGAAATATCTCCCTGCAGAAACTCATATTGTATTGATCAAAAGAAGTACCACTTGATGAATGGTCAAAATTACAGTATGAATAAGTCTTTTCAATTTTCAACCAGTTCATCTTCCTTCCTTGCCAACCTAATTAAGGTAAGGTTTGCATGAAGCATGGATGTCCAGGGTGCATTTTTCTTAACTTTTTTACCTGTGTCGTGCTCTTGCCATCAAATAGATCCCCTTGGACCTCAAACTGTTTAGCTTAGCCTATTGGATCATGACTGCTGCTAGAGGGAGAACCAAGGAATGGAAACTTCATTTTAACGTTGGCCAGTTCAGAAGATTATGTTGTAGCATAATTTTTGATGCTTCACTGAGATTTTGTTTATATATTTTTAACTTTCCAATTCCTAGTGGCCTGATGATTCTGTTTGCACTCTAATACTTGACCCATTAGTCCCAGCTACACATCCCAGCCTTGCTTTGCAGACCTGAGTACAAATCCTGATCATTTTGTATATTGATATTTCCTACCCTGCCTCCAACAAGTGTCACCATAGCTTGGAACCTTCATCACTCCCTTCTGCCTGATGGACAAGGTTGCACTGACCTCTCACTGCCATCCTTCACAACTAGCTGCCCCATGCGTCAAGCTCTATTTGGATTCTGATAATGCAGATCATAGTTGGAGATTTATTTCCATACATCATGGAGTAAACTTTCTTTTAAGGTATCACTCATGTGGTTTGTTATTTCTTTGCTTTATTGTACCCTCCAAATGTAAAAGTATAATTAATTAACAAGCCTTATTTAGTATGGCCTCTTGTTTTTAGCCCAGAATCTCTTTTCAAAAGTGTCTTTTGTTTCAGAGTTGACTAGATATTTACATCTAGACATAATAAATCTGGGAGCTAAAAGCGTCTTCCCTTACCTAGGAATTGAATTTGCAAGCAAATAGAACTATTTTTGGACTGAATCCACTGAATTAGAATGACTTCTGGAATTAATCTATGTGAAAAATATAGTATCACATGGGAACTGAAGGCTTTGCACCTTGATTGTTATTCCAGAATAAATCATTTAAACATTATTTGATTTCCATTGTTTCTTTAAAAATTGGATGGAAAGGTTCTTTATATGAAAGGAATTAATTTCAAAATATGCAGTATTTAAAATATTTTGTTACATGAATATTGTTTTATTACTATCAGTTCTAAAATCAAAACTCTTCAATTACTCATCAAAAATAAGTCACATTGTTACTGTTTTTGTTCTTTTGAATTATTGGAATTCTTACATGTCTTTATTTAATATAAACTTATTGCAAAGTACCACAGTATCCCCAATTTAAAAAAAAATATATATATATATATATATGATGTGAATAATGTTCTCCTACCTCTCTAATTACAAAATTTCAACTGTGCATTATCACAGTAAAATAATAAACAGTTTACTAACTGGAATAAAAGTTTTTGAAGTCTTTGTTGAACTTTATGACTAAAAGTACATAACCTCATTTTAACTATGTGGTGATGAGTCTGTAGAGATCTTAGATTCTGCATCCCTGAAGCAGTTATTTTCTAGTATTGCAGTTGATGGTTCAGAGATTAACATGGAAACATCTTCTTCTTTCCTTGAAGGTATTGAAGGCTTGTACTTCAGCAGACTCTGGAGGTGCTTGATGTAATTTATTGCAGCCCTGAGAGTTTCAACTTTGCTGAGTCGTTTATCTGCAAATTCTGATGGGAGGTGTTCTCTTAGGCGAGCATAGCCCTCATTCACGTAGCGTACTCTCTGTCTTTCTCTTTCATTCCTCTTCTTAACAAATGAAGGTTCAAATGTACAACCACAAACCTCAAAATAAGTAGGCAAGGGTATATAAGAAAACTGACCCGAATAATGACGGCTGCTGATTTGTTCTAAATAAGAAGAATCATAATAAAAAGTCGCTGTTCCTCGTTTCGTGAGAGATGTTTTAAGATGTTTTGAACCCATGCTTTCAGATCTTGAAAATAATGATGTGTCTAAAGACTGAATTTTATGAGATTTTATGTGTTAGAAATACATAACAACTGATTTACATATACTGTTGAAATCTTGTATTACAGTGACCACTGTTGACATCTTCTGATGGATGGTCCGATGCCCTTATAATCTTCCTTCAGCTTCAGATGTCTGTACCACATCTAGTAATGGATCATGCCTGCTTAAATCTGATGAATTAAACTGCAGCTAAAACAATATCTGATAGGCTGCAATTAAATCCTTCAGAATTTATAAATAATCATTCATTAATTATATGTAGTAAAACAGTGTCTTCGTTATTTTGGAAGAGCAGTCATTTCATGAAATAACTTCAGACTTCTTTCTGATTATTATATTCACCATGCTTACACAAAACACAGATGCACGTGGAGTTAAAGTTCTTAATGGAATATGCATGTTTTTCTTTCATCTGGAGCAAATCTGTGAATGTGCAAAACTTCCAAGGTTTCCTAAAGCAGTGTATGTATTTTAAGTGTTGTTGATTCAGTTTCCATTTCAGATTTCAGGTTGGCACTAAAATAAGAAAGCAACAAAACAGAAGTTGTTAGTGTCTTAGAGCAATGTGAGAGCATTTAAGTTAATTCAAACCAAGTGTGCATCTATTAATTTAATAATGACCTACTGTGTTCTTGACACAAGACAGTGCATTGAATTATAACTTGAAAGTATTCAAAGTATGTCACATAGCAAAATATGACAGCATAACTGTTGAAATATCAAACAGGCACTTTTTTTTTACATTTTGCTGTAAAGTAAACAGAGCTGCAAAAAAAAGCAAACTTGAAAGTGTTTAAGTATACCATCAAGTGCTTTTATCCCAGATAATCTGAGGGCTTAATCAAAATTAAATAATAATATGGAAGCCATCTTAAATACTAAAATATCACACAATCAAAGAAAGTCAACTGATTGCTTCATAAACCTTATTACAATAGTAAATAATAAATCCCCATTACAACTGTGGTAAATGAAAAAAAATGCATCTATATTAAATATGTATAAAATATATTTTAAAACTACTAAAAAGCAATGAATGAACAACTGCAGCCTCGCAGCACTTGTTTTTAATATACTGCTGATACTAATATGTTCCTTCAGTCCAGGTAACATTCCTGAATTGCCAATAAAGTTCCTTTAAATTAAAGTGGTCTCACAACAGTCACCCCCTGTGCTTGAGTGAACCATATCCAAAAGAGTAAATAGATTTTTTTTTCTTTAAATGATTACATGCCTTGGTATGTTTACTTAATGCATTGCGGGGGTCACCTTTACAAATGCTATACAGATGTTCATATATCCTTTCTCTGAAACATTTTCAGTCTTACTCACATGGTGCATTGCAGAAGACATAGCAGACCTAATAAACCACATTACATTTTATCTAAGGTTTGGCTGATATCAATGCCATGCCCTTGTTCTCCACATTAATGTGCAGACATTGATGGCACCTACCACATCTGGTTGAACTAAACCCTTAGTGTGAGTCCCTTCAGAACTAGAATGACCATATTAAAATAACTCTTTAAATTTTTTGATCTCTTAATAATAAAACTGAGGTGGTGCCAAGAACTGCACTAATTTCCTCGGGATGTGAAAAAATGCCATAATGGTTGGTAATGATATCCTTTACTGACCTTGCATCTGCTGTGTAGGTCACAAGCATGGCTTTTTAAAATTTTGTTCCATCTTTGTTCAAATGATTTGGCATGACACAGTTGTCCCAAAATATACAATGAAATGTGTTTTTCTGTCCTCATTAATCTCCTGCCTAGCAGTCTCCAGACTCATCTGTGTATCCCTAGCTATGAAGATATCACACAACATGTATCATTTACAGACACTGGTATGGACAGATGAACAAACTGCCCCTTAACAAGACTGCAGCTATGTTTATTGGAATGATAGTTCTCATAGTACAAATATTGATTGGTGAAGGTGGCTTTCATGCAAAAAATATTTTTTTACCACACAAATACTTAGTGATATAGGTACCTAAAATGATGTTGACTAAGTAAAGGACAAGAAATTAGTTGTACTATTTACATAACTCAGTATCACTTATAGCATTTGTTCCCAAAGAACAAATATGTCATCCAAAAAATCTAAGATATAATAAATAAATTAGGCTGGCAGGGTGAAATAATCACAACTTATTTTTCCCCAAGTACTTAAAACCAGGTTGGCACATACCGGGCACATGTAACTCCATTGCCATACCACTGGTTTGGTAAAATAACTCCTCTTCAAAGAATATGAAATTGTTGGAAAACACAAACTCCATGGCCTGTGTAACCAAAGAAATATCACTTGCAGAAGATTGCTTAAATTCCAATAGGGCTTCACTAACCCAAGCCAAACCAATATTGTGGGGTATCACAGAAAACAAATCCTCAATATCAAGGATAACTAATAAAACCTCTAACATCAGTACTACCCTTTTTAATCTATTTATAAATGCCAAGAGTCCCTTAAAAGAGAATCAGTATTGGAGATACAACATTTTAGCATTTTGCCAACCATGATGGCCAGTGGCACATATCAAACCAGCTACAAACTGTCACAATACCATGTACTGGAGGAATTTTTGTGCATTTATGGACTTTCAAAAATCCAAAGATGGAAGGTATAATTGGATGATCAACCTTCAGAAAATTACCCATACTGGGGGATATACAGTTGCAGTATCACATCATCTAGCCATAAATCTAATTTTTATAATTTTATGAATTTCATTTTTTAAACAATTCCATATGCATTATTGCCTCCCAAAACAGATATCTTTTTCAATGTAGCCCATAGAGCCCCTAACCACAATATTCCCAGCCTTATCAGATTTTATCAGCCTGATGGACTTTGTACTAACTGAATATAACAGTTTACTATCAAAATGTCAACGCTCAAAACAAATTCCGTTTTGAACATCGAACCATAATGCAGAATTGCTGCATACTAATTAGGTCTAAATGTCAAATCTGATGAATGAATTCACCAGATTCAGCAATTAGATCGAATAGTGAACATGTAGTCCACATAGGAGCTAAGGTAAGTCTAGCCTCTACCCTGCAAATTCACCATTTTGCAGGGGGCAAGCCCTCCTGCACTCCCCCTTGTGGGAGCCTGTGCCTCCTACACCCCCTGCTAATTAAATATTCCAACATCCGAGATAGCACTGCAGTGAGGAAAGGGATGGATTTCCCAGGCTGCACTGTACCGCGATCTGTACTCCTAACATTGAGGTTTTTATCAGCGAATGCACAGTAATTCCCTGATACAACTATCTCGCTCAAGTAACATTCAGCAACATGGAAATTGTCCAACTGTATTTCAACATTCCTGTGTTTGCCGAACTTCACTTCAACATTTTGATAATAAACTAAATATAACTTGTTTTCCTCTGTGGTTAAGTTGAAAAATCTGGTGGAATTATTGTCGTTGAACTTCCTAAGATCCTGTTCACATGCATGCTCAAACCAGGACAACATGGGATGCAGAAATGGGAGATATTCATGTCAGAACATTTACTCTGAAATGATAAAGCCAAAGTTAGGTTTTGTGTAAACAGATTTTTGTCCACCTTGGTATTAATTGCATTAATTTTAGTAGAGGGTATAAAAGTAAGTATTTTATGCATATTTTAAATTCACACACACACACACACACACACACACACACACACACACACACACACACACATATATATATATATATATATATATATATATATATATATATATATATATATACATACACATTTTTTTTTCATTTGCTACTGTTGTGATGTGTCTATTTTTTACTACTTTATTTTTATGAAGTGGTCAGCTGACTTTCTTTGATCATGTGATCTTTTAGTATTAAGTTGGCTTCAATGTTGTTATGTCATTCTGAAGAAGTCCTTACTTTGTTTGGAATGAAAGAGCTCAATAAAATATTTAAATACAAGTTCACTTTTGGTTTCAGCACTGTTTACATTACAACATTTTGTTTTTGGTTATTAGTGTAGTTTAGACTGTTACCCGGTGTCAGGATCTGTTTTGTTTCTTCACCTTTTTAACATTACAGTGACTGTTTACTCTTCGTGAAAAAATATCTGTTATATGAATGAAACAAATGTTTCATTCTTGTGTCAGTTTTCCTCTCACCAAAAAGTCTAAATAATCCTTGCTTTCTGTAATATTCATACCAACAGCACTTTTATCATACAGAAACAGCACAAGTGTTAACAACTGTAGTAATGATATCTGTCCTTAAGTAAGCACATATTACTGTAGGCTAGAATGAAGTTTAGGAGCCAGCAGTGGAGTTTTGAATATAGTACAATCTGTACATTATCCATGCATTATAATTACTTTTATTTTTGAACATATCAGTACAACAAAACCTCAGACGTGCTATTCTGTTTCTTACTATACTTCATCGTATAATGGGAGGCTGACTGCTGACATGGTGGACAATACGGTTACTTGTAATGCCAACCGGTTGGCAGTCATCATCAGGATGGATTCAACCAAGTCAGACCTTGGCACTAGAAAGGAAGGTGGCTAAGCTAGTGTATAAGGTGAAAAAATACTAGCTTGATAAGAGCCTTGTTGACCTATACACACAAATATATATATATATATATATATATATATATATATATATATATATATATATATATATATATATAGATCACTGTCTCTAGAAATGGTGTTTTTACTGATGCAGTATCTTTCTTTTTGCACTGTTGCTTTCTGTGAGTGGCTCTGTGCAGATGTATTCATGGCCACAAGTCCTCATTGTCGCCATGAGTCATAGAATAAAATGACAATTGTTTGTTCATAGGTGTGTACCAAGCTATTGGCCCTGGAGCCTATGTAAGCCTAGCCCAAAAAGATTCCCTGGAATCTTGCTGCCCGATGTTAGTTCCCAGTGCCCCCTATCAAGCAAGGCCACTGAAGTGATCCCCGTGGTGAATTTTCTATTGCCCATCCACTCATCAAGATTTCTCTTGAAGAAGGCTAGTGAGGTGCTCTGCTTGATGTGAATGGGAAGTCTGTTCCAAAGCATGGGTAGTCTCTGGGTTAGGAACCTGTCTCTCCAGCATGTTCTGTTTATTGCAGTAATGAGGATGAGGTCCCTGGAGCGTGTGGCACAGAGGGATTGGTATTTCTTCAGATGTAGCATATCTAACAGATCTGGGTCAGACATGGCTTTGTAGGTCAAGCAGAGATCGCCTCTAAGTAGGCGATATTAGACAGAGTATAGCTGGAGCTTTTTGAGTCTGTCCATATAGGACTTGTGTTTAAGGCCCAGGATCCTCTTAGTGAGGTATTTTTGTGGCCTTTCCAGTTGTTGTAGGTGTCTAGTGAGGTACATGCCAAATGGGGTGTTGTATTCTATAATAGGTCTGATGAGGGATGAGTAGAGAGGGACTATGACCTCTTTCTTCCTGGATGAAAAACCCTTTGTAATGAGATGTGCCACATAGAATGACTTTCTGACCACAGTAGCAATGTGGTTGTCAAAGGAGAGGTTGCTGTCAACCTGTGTCCCCAGATCTCTTATCACACCTTTGGTGTTTAGTGGACTACCGTCAATGTGGTAGTTCATGGGCACTGAGCTTTTCCCAAAGGGAATGATGATGCATTTTTTGGCATTGAGCTTAAGGCCATGGTTCTGGCACTAGTCATTGGTCACAGTGAGGCCTTTTTGCAGAATGTCTACATCAGTTTGAGAGTCAATAATGGCTCCCAGTTTGCAATCATCTACGAACTTGGTCAGCCAAAGTCCCTTTATATTGCCTTGATCTTCAGAGAAGTAGATGACAAACAGGAGAGAACCCAGGACTGATTCTTGTGGGACTCCACTTGTAAGTGGTCGGTAATCAGATTTGGAATCCGCTACTTTCATAGTGTGGGTTCTGTCAGTGAGCCAGTTTGCAACCCACCTTGTGACATAGGGGTTTATGCCTAGTTTAGTGAGTCTATTTATGATTCCTGAGTGAGGGATGGTGTCAAAGGCCTTGGCAAGATCGAGGTAGGCTGTGTGTGTGTGTGTGTGTGTGTGTGTGTGTGTGTGTGTGTGTGTGTGTGTGTATATGCATACGTGTGTGCGTGTGCGTGTGCGTGTGCGTGTGCGTGTGTGTGTGTGTGTGTGTGTGTGTGTATATATATATATATATATATATATATATATATATATATATATATATATATATATATATATATATATATATTTCATATGCATCAAATAGGTGTATGCTGGGTTAAGCCATTTTGAAGAAGCTGGGTTAGGACTTAAAGGGAGACTACAATTCTCATAAGGAAATTATGGAAGCAGAACGAGTGGAAGGAAGGTTTACCTTGTTCTGAACTCAAGTGGTGAGTTTTTAATGGCCTTTTGTTCAGGTCACAAATTATCTGTAATGAACACCATGTTCAAACACAGGGAGGGTCAGAACTATACTTTAGGTCAAAGCTGCACAGGACATGGGTCAAAGCAGATTTTGTGGTCATATCACTAAGGCTATACATTCTGGCTCCCCAGCTGAAGGGCGGGACAAATCTTTCAACTGTGTATCATTTGGAGGTGAGTTGGATTTGTCAGATAGGACATCAGCTGGAGAGACCCAGAAAACTCAAGTTAACAGTTAAATGTTTTGGTTAATATATCGCAGACGATTCTGTATTAGGTGAGTTCACCTCTTGCCAGTGAGGAGATAATAACTCTGCTCATGAAGAGAATGTGGACAAGGTATAAATGGACCATGTTTTACACCTCAGTTATTGAAGTCGTAGTAGGGAGCTGTGTTCTAGACTATGGTCATTTGACACACTGGTGAACACTAGCTCTGAGGCAAGTTGTAAAGTTAAAAAGGTGGTCTTCAGAGCAGTATTGTTGGCTCTCCTGAGTTGAATGGTAGTAGCGGGCCAGGAAAGTTGCAGTGACAGTGGTTACTGAAGGAAAGTCTTGGGCATGGCAAGAGTTTAGAAAGACCACAGAGAAAGAATATTAGGGGACCTCAAAGAAGTTCTGGAAAGCCATTCATTGCCTTAGGTAGAGAAGGCAGAAACTCATTCATTCTGTGCTCAGCAAGTGAGGGAAGCATTAAGCATTAAGCATTACTGGGGAGACTTTTAGGTGGTGATGAAAACATTTTAGGGAACTCCTTATGTTGGTGGGCATATGCTCATATGTTGCACTACCAAAGATGTCTGGTGAGATGAGGTCTGTCCCTACAGCAGAAGTCACAGTGCTGTTCAGACTTTCATGAGGGTAAGACTGCAGGTGTGGATGACATTTGGCCAGAGGGGGTGTTGAAGGTATTAGACAAGTTGTGATGGGATGGCTAAAATGCCTCTTCAGTGTTGCATTGAAGGCAGGGATAACCTTCTGAACTGGTGAAATGGACCAGTATTTATTTATTTATTTTATTTTGATAACTGGGGAGGTAAACTGGTGTAAGGGCCATCTTTAGCCATGACTTAGACCAGTTAGGCAAATGCAACATATAAAACAGAAATCATAATATTGAAAGTCTAAGATAATCAAACTATCCAAAAGTCAGCAGCAAAGAAGTACAGACATGGTGTCAGAACTGCGAACTACGAACTTTATTAAAAAATAATAAAACACAGTGAGCACTTTTGCATCCAATATTGATACTTCATCAGACTTAGTCATAGATATCCCAATCATCATTTATATGCAGGAAATAGCCTTTCTCATCATTCAGTTATTCAGTTAAATGACATATATAAAAAACGTGTGCATCATTATAAATCCTCATTTCCTTGCCATCACCAAATGAAATAAAAAACAAAAGCGATACACTGTATATCGTAAAAACATAAAACTATAATATAATATTACTGTTAAACAGAGCTAAGACATGATTTAGGGTGCTATCTAATGTACTATACTTTCCATAATCCAATTTTCTTGTACTCTTTCCATGCAAAATGGTCCACCTAACCTGCAAAGGGCTAGTAGCCACTTGTTTAATGTTTACTTGCAAACAGCTTATTTGACAAAAATGTCTTTTTCTGAAAATGCTCAGTTTACCCAACCTCCAAAAGGCCTAGTAACCTTCTATTTAAATGTTAACTCACTAAAAGCTTATTACATAATGTATTATATTTCTGTAAACGTTGTAATTGTTCTGTACAAATCTTTGTTATTCTTTTGTAACATGTAATATGTAACTTGCAATATTTGAAGTTTTTCTCCCCGGGCCTCCATTGAAAATGGGCTCTTTATGGCCCAGTGGACTTCCCCGGTCATCATACTTAAATAAAATAAAATAATAATAATTTAAAATGTATAAACTATGGAACAAGATAAGGATGCCCACTATCACCCTTCCTGTTTAACCTATACCTAGAACCACTCTTTCTATACATTAAACAAAATACATATCACAATCCTCCATCAATACACAACTTCAAAATATACCTCACTGCATTTGCAGATGATCTGAACATATACTGCACTACACCAAATTCAGATATAAACAAAATAATAGCTGCAATTGAACATTTCTCGACTATGTTTAACTACAAACTAAACCTTAATAAAACTAATATTTTCCCCCTAAAAACACCCAAACTCATCTCACTAATACCATTGTTAAACACAATAAAAATTAAAGAAGAAACTAAATACCTGGGAATCACCTTTTTCCAGAGTAACAAAGACTTCTACCAACACAATGTAAACCTTAAATGGCAAAATATAATGCAAGACTGCAAAAGATGGAACAACCTAAAACTACCATTCTTGGCCAAAGTATCAATAATCAAAATGAACATTTTACCTAGATTAATGTATATATTCATGACATCACAGACAACAATACATAATAAATTCTTCAAACAAATTCATACCTTCCTAGCAAAATTTATATGGGAACCCAAAAAACAGAATCTCCTATCCAAAATTAACACTCCCCAAAAGCAAAGGAGGACTAAATCTACCAGATTTTAAAATGTACTACTCGATCATTAACGCTAACAGAATATTGAGAATAGCTGAACATAACCCGTCAATGGAAAATTGGTCTCCTCTCTGGGTGACAATATATTATAGATATATTAAAGCTCTAGGTTTCAATCCCAAAGCACTTCCATTCCTGAAGCAGAAAGAAATACAAACTTATAACATTATAGAGCCCTTAAAACATTCTATCAACCTAGCGCAAAAACTCTTTCAATTCTTGAACCTTAGACATGCCATGACAATACTGCAACCCCTTCATAAAACCCAAATTTAAAAATAAACAATAAGATGCTGGACTTAGTCCCTTTTCCCAGACTAAAAGATAAAACAATCCAAGATATCTATCCCTACCTTAACTGTTCAATACAAGAAATGAGGACCAACTTAAACCTCCCTAAATCACACATAATAATCCTAAGACAAATCAAAGAACTGTGTTCCAGTTATCTCCAAAATATTACTATGACCAATAGTGACATAGAAACTTGTAGCAGGCTTTGGAAAACTATTATTACAACAAAGAAAACTATTACCAATTCATATAAAATGATAAATGAAATCAAATACCAGAAAGACCTCCTCTTCTCTAACTACTGGAGAAAAATTAAACCATCCATAGATGATCAGCAAATAAGCCAGGCAATCAATCTAACACTGAAGATTCTACCCTCAAAAGTTAGCATACACTCAGCTCATGATCAATAATAATGCTTATTTTACACCTGCAATCCTACACAAATTTAACACATCAAAATCACCTTTCTGCCTACACTGTAAGGACCAGATAGCTGACTTAATCCATGTATTTTGGAGCTGTAAATGTGTCTATAAACTCTGGAACTCTCTCAAGGTACAATTACAAAAAACGGGTTATCAAACATCAACATTAACTTGGGAATTCACTCTGTTACACATTCTCCCACCCAACATCCCAAGAAAACAAGCAAATACACTTTTAACAATTTTCCTACTAATGAAACTGTATATAGCTTTTAAATGGCTAGATACGATAAATATCTCTTGGGAGTATATTGGGAGAAAGATGCTAAGGATGAAGCTGCCAGGTAACAGTTAAAGAGGAAGGCCTAAGATAAGATTTATGGATGTGGTGGGAGAGGACATGCACGTGGTTGGTGTGACAGAGCAAGATGCAGAGTACAGGAAGAAATGGAAACAGATGATCTGCTGTGGTGACCCCTAACAGGAACAGCCGAAAGAAGATGATATGTCTGCAACAAATATAAATATAAAAATATAGAAATATAAAATCCTACATACATAAATTAACCTCACATTACTGAATAAGTGTATGAAAATTTAATATCTCTTTAAATAAAGCTAAAAAATAACTACTTTTTTTAAAAAAGTTCGTAGTTCGCAGTTCCGACACCGTGTCTGTTACCTCTTTGTTGCTGACTTTTGGATTTTGTTCTAATTGAGGTACATCATTGCCCGACCGTTGTTTTTATCAGTTGAATCACACTATTCAGCCTTTCTGAAAAAGCCTGTGCAGGGGGCTGTAGAAAAGACTCCAACATTAGGAACAATGCAGATTCCATCTAGGATGTCAAACAGTGGACTAGCTATTTAACCTCATGCAGTAGATCTGGAAGTTTGTTAGTCCAGTGTACAGTTGTTCTGTGGCCTTAGAAAAGGCATATATTTGTAAATGGCCTTAACACATGTCATGGAGGTCGTGTAGAGACTGCAGAAGTGTGGAAGACATGGGGTGTTGTTTTATGTCATGTGATTCCTGCACAACAGCAGATCCAGCATTCTTGTTGTAAGCTGTAACTTATTTATGGGGTGCATTTTACTAGAAATTCTGATTGTGATTTTCTTGGACAGGCTAACAGGATGGAATCAAGGCTGAAAGAGTCTCCAGTTTTGGAATCTAGATCTGGTATTTCTGTTTTTTTTTTCTGCTGTTCATGTTGCCCTTTTGCCTCATCTGTCCATGACCTCTGACATGCAGCCAAGCAATTCACTGCCATGCATGGTGCATATGGGAGGACAATTAAAACCTCTAAATCTGAGGTTTTGGTGTTCTCGCATTATAGAGTAGACATGTCTTCATTTGGGTGCAGCAAACAAATGCCTTTAGTGGAGGAGTTTAAATGTCAGAAGGCTTTGTTTACATGTGCTGGTATAGGTCAATGTGGCACTAACAAGGTGACTATGGCATAATTTATAGTTCTGTGGGTGCTGAATTAGTCTGTGCTGGTGAGGCAAGAGATGACGTCTTTGAACAATATCCTGGTTTAATGGTAAATATATATGCAGATCATTACCTATGAGCTGTGGGAAAAGACTAAAAGAAGGATATCCTAGACAAATAGCAAATGTATTTTTTTCTATAGGGTTGGTGGGCTTACTTTTTGTTAAACAGAGTGGTGCTCAGTAATCCAGGACAGCTTTTAATTGTAGAAAAGCATTGTCAGGTCATCTCCCGTTGGAGGTTTCCATACATAACCCACTGTGAGGACATTTCTATGCAGACCTCAGAGATGCTGGAAGGATTATATTGATCTGAACATCAGGGAATGCTTTGAGGTTCTGTTAATGAGTTGAATCTGTAGGTGGACAAATAAACTTTAGTTGACCTTATTAAGTTTAAGTCAATGAGTGACTGAGTGAGTATTTTACCTGTGTGCATTGTGAAATATCCTTTACCTACCTGCTCAGAAATTTAACCGTGACATCTGCATTCCAAGACAAAAGAGATTTGGTTTATGGACTATGCAGTTATTACCAATTCCTAATAAAACAGACATTTATAGTAAATAGTGGTTTTGGTAATTATATGATGCAATATATTATTCAAAACACTCACAGATAGATAGAAAGATTGATAGATAGTAACACTGCATGGCATTTTTCACCAGAAAAGTGTATAAATTCTTTAGAATGTAAGAATTGTGCTGATAATTCTGAGGATTCAGAAGGATTATTGTTAACAACTCTCCACTGGACCAGTAATCAAGGACCCTCGATTCTCACCGCTGGCAACAGTGGGGGATGTACACTGGGAGGATAACAGGTACACACACAGTATTTCCAGATGCAGCTCTGTACATCAAGTGCAATTTTCCTTAAGAACACACAAAGACCACAGTCAGTACAGGGCTGGTTTCTTACTCTTCCCCCAGATCCCCAGTAAGACTCCCACTGGCACAGCGATAAAGTTGAGATCTCAGCTGAGTGACTGAGCCTTGACCTCCAGCACCCTCTTTGTTCAACCAGTGCTTTGTGTCCCTACCCAAGTAGCTGACACAGCCACTCTTTGAGGTTTGATTCATACACACATACACCTGGCAAATGCTGCCACAGGTTTACTAGCTAGTCCCCCTTCCGCCCAGACTATAACATAGTTTTCACTGTCACCAGTCACTCCTTATCAGCCACTTTTGGGCCCTTAACAAAGGGTGTCCAATCTTACTGTGTAATATTAATATTAACCCAAATGGTAGTTTGACCAAGAGCAAGGCTATTAGGAGTGGCCCACACAGTGTCACCAAATAAATATGCAAGTACTCTCAAAACTTAAATATCTCTACACAGATCAGCCACAATGAACGGTTTAAATATATTTAATAATAAATAATAAAGGAAAAAGACAATACTAAATATATATTCACAGTGACATCAGAGTTCAAAACCACAGGAAATACTTAAAATAACAGTGCAGTACAGGCTCACACAAATAAAGAAAAAACATATAAACTAAGCTTTACTATATTCCTAACTGTATCTAAGAGAGTTATACTGCTCTCTAGAAACTTACTTCATTCGAGCATGGCAGATGTTGTGTTGAATGGTTCTTGTCAGGTCCAAGACCATATACAGAATGCTCTGTCTCACTAAGAGACTTCTCAAATTAATATATAAAATATTACAGCTGTGATAGCGTGCTGAATGACATCATTTCTGGTAATCTGAATTCTAGTTCCTAGGCCAAAACTCTCATTGCTTTCAGTGGTCAGTATTTAGTATCTACCTGTAAAATACATAGACAAGGGTTTTTGCTCAGATCTATACAGCTGTTGGAAGTCATAAAACAATAAAACACTTTCAAGACAATACAGAAAGCTTCTTAGTACAGACCTTGTGTCTCTGGCTGTATTGAGAACTGAAAGATACCATCTTTATGGCCTAGGCCCATAAAGTGATTTAATTTCAGATATTTTTCTAAAGTTTGCTGGACTGAGGTTAACCTCCTATATTCCAGTTTGCACTGTTAAACTATATACATTTAAACAATTACAATAGTGCATGTACATTTCTGTTCTCTTCCAGTAGGGCATACTGTGGTTACATCTTAAACACAGCACTTACAAATGCCTTTTTAACACAAACATCTGTACAGAGCAGTTTGATATACACATGACATACAGTTCTAATACATTTGTACACAAGCATCTTGCATAAATCATTTTGATATTCACCAATGACATATAATTTTTTACAAAATTCCAGCTAGCTGTGCTGGCAGTATCTCCTTTTGTCACAGTTATCATAACCAGTACTAACTGGGTAATACTATACTCCTCTACAGAGCAAGGTTGATAATCTGTAATTTAGTGATAAAGCTGCAATGACAAACATCTAATTAGCAGCTCATTATCTTGTCTCTGAATTGAATACTGTACTATTGGAACTAACCATACTAATGTTTCCTCTACCAGTCTATGATGTGTGATGGCAAAGAAACTTTCCAGCACATTCACACACACACACACACACACACACACACACACACACACACACACACACACACACACACACTTATACATACACACACGTGAACATGCACACATGCCTAGACTCTCACATGCACAAACTGACATCCAGACAACTGCAAACATGCCTATCTAGACATAAACACACACACACACACACACACACACACACACACACACACACACACACACACACACACACACACACACACACACACACACACACACACACGCACACATGCACATGCATTCACACACTGATGGTTTTGCAGGACTTATCCCTCAGTCAAGCTAACAGCCCTGATTATGCCATTGAAGTGAATGGGTATATGCTATCAAAAGACAGTGTATACTTTTTCCAGTTTGCACCTTAATTACTACAGTAGAGCTATTCTCTGAATCACTCTCCTGAGTTATTCAGATCCTGGTGGTATTTCCTGTTGTGAGCACATGGCTAATCAGCATTAGGCACATACCCCAAATTGCTGCATTTGCATACAGCTTCACCAGTAAGAAGATCACTGTTCATGCTACAGGTTGGTGTCTTTGTACCACTGTAGCAGTATGGCAGTTTCTAATTTGTTCAGGCATAATGTACTACAAATAATGCAGTGAGCCTTTCTTAATCCTGTGGCATATTTGTAAACCAAGCTTGAGTGAAAAATTGTGAAAAGTATGATGTTTAAATTTCCTACATTCCAGTGGCTGCTGGTGACTTCAAATCAAAGGGGGGCTGCAGGACACAGCTGAATGGGTGGGGTCAATGGGAAAGGGTGTGGCCAACTAGAAAGGGGAGGAGCCATGTTCAAAACCACAAAAACTGTAACTTTAATTAAATACACTGCCCTGGGTACCAAACCATCATTTTGAGAGTCCAATCAAGACAAAATGAAGTGTAGAAAAAAATATTTCAATGCATTGGCTGCATGACAGCTTACTTAATATCTATATGGAAACAAAAAGGTTGTGAGGCATGAAAAAAATAAATTACATTTTAAATACATTACTGGAATGCCAGTCAAAGTCAAGTATAATAAAAACAAGCAGCACTCAACTCAAACCACTTTTCCTTGCACTGCAGTTTTAATTATAATTTATATTCAGCTTTATAAAAGTACCAAGTAACATGCTGAAAGTAGCAATCTCTGTGATACACCCACTTGTAAAAATGTTTCTTATCCAAAAAAGACATTCTGCCTGACAACAACTATCTACTTGCTTCATGGGAAAGACATGATCAAAGTAAAAAATGAACAGCAAACAAGAAACAAACTCAAGATACATTGCTTAAAGGATTACTGCACAGGTTATAGACCACATATGGCATTCTGTTTAGTTTACAGGTAAAGCCTGTAAAGATGACTGCAAGTCTCCAACAAATGTAATGAGCTTCTTAAAATAATGTAATCCTTTTCTTTATTACAAATACTGTCATGCATTTCAATACCCAAGGCTTATACATTATCTAGTTAAGTATTCTCTGCATGGCAACAACAGAAAGGCTTTCAATGTTGGCAGTTCTTTAACAGTATGCTTATTAAAGCTTACTTGCATCTTACAATCTCAGACAAGCTTACCTGATGGTCATTAAAGCATTGCTACTTAAACACAGAGCAACAGGCACTTTCTGAATAATAATAAGCATAAATCACCAGTATAAACATATGACAGAAGCCAGAACATTCTGCAAAATCAAGGACAGATGAAAAGCCACTGTAGTACTTGTGTCTATCTTGGATGGGGGGATACTCTGCACACTTACACTGCAGAACTGCTCCTTGCCTTGCTTGGGCACATCCAGAGTCACTACATGGGGGAGTGGGGTGCAACAAGTATGCCACAATTTGAAATGTCTCTGGCTGACTGTGATGGCCCTGGCACATTTGTCATACTTCTCAACCTCAGAGTAAGAAATCTGGACATAGCCATACATATAAGTGGGCAAAGGCCCAAAAATAAGGACAATTTTTAAATATTGCTCTTATAAACTTAGAAAGATAATAGAATAGTAGGTCTTACATTAGTATGAATTTTCTGAAGGGTATGACATCAGAAACTTAAATGTCTGTCATTATTTTTTAACTTCAGTCTTTAATGATTTGCCACTAATTTTCCAGAAAACCACAATTTTCTGAAAAATGGAACAAAAATGTGATGCAAAAATATAAAATAGTCACACAATACAGCTGGAAACCTGTCAAAGAAGGGACACTTTTTTAATATTTGTACTGCTAACTTGAGCAGATGACAAAGTAAAAGAATCTACATGCATTTTTGAAATAAAACTAATATATAACTCTGATTATTACAGTTATTTATTAATTGTAAACCCTCCACGTTTTCTTCCAAAATTGCCATTTTGCAGAGGGATTATTAGGGGAAGAGCAACATTTTGAGCCAAAATCGGGGACAGTTGAGAGGTTTGGATATGCCTAATTCTATAAAACAATTTATTTGCATGTACCTCTCAACCTCTTAATGCAGGAAATCTGGACAAGGCCAAATATATTGGGGGAACATACAAACATTACTAAAAATTGCTCTTGTATAAACTGAGGCAGTTGATAGAATAACATTTCTTGCTTTAGTATGCATTTTTCTGAAGGTTATGAAGTCTGAAACTCAATGTCTGTCATTGTTTAGTGACTTAATTCCTAAATGATTTGCCAAAAGGTAAATACTGTAGTAAACAAAGACTGCAGCCTTTGCATATTCTGCTGGCTTAAGGGACATCTCATTAGTGCAGTGTCACTGTGAAGATGTAATGACGTGTGGAGGTGTGAAGTTGGCTATATATAAATTTATGTTCAGGATCAGAGAAAGATATGTCATTGGAGTACGTTTGGAGAAGACCTGGATATCACTTCTGAGATTCCTAAGGTAGATGGAGAAGGTCTTTTGGATGTTCTTGGCACTGGTGGCTACTCTAAGTTCATAACTGGCTTTGCACTCCCTTATGGTATGAATAAGAGTCCTTGTTTCAAGCTTTTAAGTGGCATGTACAGTGATGAAAGGGATTTTTTACAAAATTCATGAGCTTTCTCTATGCGGCTGATTTATATGGAAATTCCACCATGCAGTCTTATTTTTTAACTTATCACAATTATTGTGGTGGATGGGAATAGACTCTAAAAAGTTTATTCACAGACGTTTATTCATATGAGTGTAAACTCTAAGGAGTATGCAGAACCTAGGGTGGCATTATTAATTGTCCTTTTTGATGAGATGTACCAGTTGTGGCTGTCCAGGATATGAGTAAGTAACAATAAACTGGCTTTTGAATAATCCCAAAATACTGCAGTGATTTTATGGATAGAGAGGCTTGCATTCCGAATGAAGATTACAGGTAGATGATATCATTTAAACAGGGAGGTTTTGTGGTATGCAGGGCTGTAGAGGAGGGATAGTAGCTAGTGAAGACAAGATCAAGGAGGTTTACACTCTTGGTAAGTGTGTGGACAATTTACATGAGGGAGGTTTTATTTATTGGTGAATCAATAAGTTTGCCAATTGACTGTGGAGTTATTAAAGTCACCAATAATAAGGGCATTTGACTTAATGGGTAGATTTTCCTGTTGACGTCGATGCTCAGCATGCTCTGAAGGGGACATAGAAGGGGTTCTGTAGTTAGCAGTGATGTGGGGGTAGTTGTGAAGAGAAACACTGGGACCTCTATAAATTCTAGATTAGAATCGCAAAATATTTGAAGTGAGACAACAGGGTTCTTGATAAATATATGTGCTCCCCCACAACTCTCAGCAGTCCTGAATGCAAAAAATACCGATAAGTAATGGGTGCTCTCTCTTGTTTTTAAATTAAGTCTTGGTAACTACAGAAATATGAATGCCTCAGAGGGGAAGTTAGGCAGAAGCTCAGATATTTTATTAAGGTGCCTAGCTTTGAGCAAAGCAACCTTAATATTGTTTGAAATGGAATGTGAGGGATAGATATGCAGATGAGATGAGCATTGCCAGCAAAAGACACTACAGGGGAATCAAGAGTTCTAGCCAGTATGTGAAAGTCATGTGATATGAAGTGTAGGCCATCCATAGCAAAGCATGAATGTATGTTGACCATCTGGTTCCAAGCAGACACATTGGATTCCCCTAGAATGATGCCTGTTAACAAGCCAATCATTGTGGACAATTATTTTTTTTACGTGTAAGCATCATTATTAGTTAGTGAAGAATGTTAGTCAACGCAAGTGGTTTATCTTTCTTGGAGTCATAAGTGGAAAGCTCTGTTGTGTTATGTCTTGCTGTGTTTCCCCCTAGACTGCAGCACCCAAGGCCATTCACTTCTACATGGGAAATAAATTCATACTCGCATTAAGGATGGTAAAGGGTCCTGAGGGTCCTTGTAAGTTCCCAGATCCTTGTAACAGAGAGAGCTGACCAATTTGCCCCAGAAATTGTGTTTTACAGAGCATTTTCTAATTAAGCATAATTTAACCTGCAAGTTTAGCCAGCATTCAGGGTTGAAGACGGTTTCATCTATATTCATAAATTTGTGCAGCCCTGTCCTAGGATACACACAAATGCATATTTTGTTCTTTCTACTTTTAGTTTTCTTGTCTGAACAGAGTAACTTCATGACCATACTATGCATCACTGGGCAGTTTTATAGAGATACCACTTCATTTTAGGGCATAGATTTGCAGAAACCCACTGCATTTAATTCTGCCTAGTCTTAATGGTAATCTGTACAGGTTTGAAGAAGAAACTCTCAGCAAACCTGTATAAGCTGAATGGGCTTTGAAGAACCTTTTGATATTCTTCCCCAAAAGTTCTTAAGTTAGATATATAGAGCTTAATGCAGCCTAGTAAAAACAATTTACTATAAATGCAAAAATATACAGTTCTTAAAGCTTAAAGGATTGTGCTTTGTCAGAAATGTTGCACTTAGCCAGTTTTTAGCAACTTGCCAATGAAGGTCATTTCTCAGTTTTCAGTTCTTTCTTCAAAAAGAAGATGAATATTGGGATTTTTAGTGTATAGCAATATTGTGATGAATGCATATACTAGTCTAAATTGAAAACATGAACCATATCTAGGTGAAATTAGGACCTTTTATGCTGGAGGTGCAGATGCAGGGACCTTACAATGGTTAAGTATCTTAATGTATTGCCGACCAAATACAATTGTTCTGAACTTATTGAGATACTTACTGTGCCCATTCACCTTTGCAGCAAACTGAAGCAATACACATTGTCCCACTTTATGCAAAAATTAAGCTATCTTCTGTTGTAAAAAAAAAAAAAATTACATTGACATCTGTACAGTGCAGAACCGAGCCGACACCTACCTCAGTTAAGTTTTAATAATTTCATTTGTGTCTGTCTCGAAGAAAGGAATTCTTTCTTTTCCCTCTGCTTTGTCTGACTCGATGACTGCTCGCGTAAGTAAACCAGCAAGGCAAGGCAACACCAACACTGCAGGCAAGCAAGCTGAAAAAACAAAGTTGTTTAATTACTTTTCAGTTTTCACTAACGGTAGCATTGTAGCACAAGTAAAGAGTACTGTGCTACAGGCTACTACTACTGATTGTTTCTCACTCTCTTTTTCGAGAAGAGAGCGAGAACCAATCAGTAGCCATTCAGCCATCCATGTCATGTACGTGACTGCTGGTGTGGCAGTCCGAACCCCCTTCTACTTACTGTGTGGTTAAAACCGCTTAAAATCTGGGCATCACACTGATGCCTTCTCATGAATCTAGACTGCTTTTACAGCAGTCCAGCAGACTTGCAGAAATGCTAAAAAAAAACCAAACCCCCCCCCCAAAACTCGACGAACATGCGCAGTTCGATTTCCAGGACTTTGCGAGTTGGTCGGACTCGGTAGAGCTGCAGATTGCACAACACAAACAAAATATTTATTTAAATATATTTTTTATTGAATGAATATATTGTACAATAAATGAAACTTGACTCTTTTTGCTGGGAGGGCTGCAGTCCTGCAGTCCGATGGCACGAGCCGCCACCGCTACATTCTATGTCTAAAAAGTATCCCTCTAAGGGGATTAAATCTAATCAGCAATCATTTCCAGATGTCAGCAACAGTTTATAAAAGCAGACATTACTATGATGTAATATAAGCGTTTTAGATATGTCAACGATTGTAAAAATTGCATTGCATTTACATTGGTTAATTTCACCACAGTAACATAACTTTTTCCAGAACAGTATATGTAATAAAAAAGATAAGTAGCATTTAATATACAGCAAGATTATGATTATTCCACCAAGGTAGCACTAACTGTTGCATGGCTATAGACTAAAAATTAAAAGGCCTTAGTTTTGTAGCTTCCATTCACAGTTGTGGCAGAACTGTGAACTACTGTCAGATTTGAGGCTCATTTAGTCATTTATTACTACACTTTTTACATAAACAGTGTTGCTAATAATTTCTGCATAGTCTGGTGCCTTAGACTGTGGTAGAGTTGCAGTAGCGAGAGTATTGTTTATTTTTCTCCATAACTGGAGTTTCAGTGCTTTTACAGCTGTTTGTATTCTAGTTTTGCTGCTAGCCTCATTGATTATGCTTATCATTAACCTGCTTAAAGTTGCAAACCAGTGCCTTTCTGCTCTTCTGTTCTTTGTGTGTGTCCCACCCTCCACTGAGACATTAAGCTCATATTTCTGACATTTATTTATTTATTTATTTTACATTTGTTAACCTGGAGAGTCCGACTGGATACATGTCCATTTTCAGCGGAGGCCCGGGGAGAAAAGCTCCAGGTACATAACAGACATATGAACATTGTTAATGCAAAAAAGGAAGATAGTTGAGTTCTAAATACAATATAAAGATACATCACATCTTGGGAAAAAAATAACAGCAGCATATAAAAAAAAGCATAGGTCAGTTACAAAGGCGAGGCGCCTTGTTAAAAAGCGGTTAAGGATAGTGAGGTAAGAGAAGGGTAAATGATAGTGGTTAATCAGGTGTGGAACAGGGACATTGCCAGAGAGTATTGAGATGGGGTTTAAGCTTTTTTGAATTGTAGGAGTGAAGGTTCTGAGGTGAGCATGGTCGGTAGGGAGTTCCACATTTTACCTACAAAGTTTGAGAATAGAGAATCCCCAGCAGAATTATTGGCTTTGGTAGTTTGAGCTAATATCTTATTGGAGGAGCGTAAAGATTGCAGGTTAATATAGGGGTGAATGATGTTTTTCAGAGCTGGTGTTTTCTCTGGGTGATACAGTATCTGGTGAGCCGTTTTGAGTTGGTTGAAATGGAGTTGGCTGGAAAACTCTAACCACCCTAGTTGCTTCAAGTTAGTGCAGTGGTGCGTTCTAAAGGTGGAATTTGTGGCAAATCTAGCTATGTGATTGTAACAAGAAGCAAGTTTGTTAAGGGTTGTCTTGTTTAGGTTTGTAAAAGGGGGAGGCATAGAAAAGAGTTGATAGTAGGTGTGTGCTGGCAATTGTAATTTTAGCGTGAGGAGTGAGAAAGTGTTTTACTTTATAGAGAGAGACAAGCTTTTATTGACGGCTTTGATGGTTAGATTGAAATGGGTGTCAAATTTAAGGGAGTTATCAATGGTAACACCTAATAGCTTTGTGTGAGCTTCTGGTGATATAGTGATTCCATTGGAGGATGTAATAGAGAAGGTGCCGGGAAGAGTCTTGTTAGTGGGTGAGAAAGTAAGTAGTTTTGTTTTGTTGGGGTTGAGAACTAGTTGACGACTTGAGAACCATTTTTCTATTAGGTTGAAGGTGTCTTGGGTTGAAGCAGTGAGGTCTGCCAGGTTGGAGGCAGTGCTAATGATAGTTGAATCATCTGCATATTGAATGCATGTGGCATGGGGGGTGATTGTGGGCAGGTCATTAACAAAGATGGTGAAGAGAAGAGGGCCAAGAATAGATCCTTGGGGAACTTCAAGTGTAACAGGTAGGCATGTGGATAATTTGTCCTGCCATAGAACAGCCTGTTGCCTATTGGACAAGTTAGGATTGGAACCATTTCAGCATGGAATTGCTGAGTGATAGTTTTTTTAATGTATGGCGGAGTTGAATGTGGTTCACCATATCAAAGGCCTTGGAGAGGTCTAAGAAAAGAGCAGATGATAGTTTATTATTATTTCTGAAGTTATTGATGGTATCAGAAAAGGATAGTAGGGCTGATGAGGTACTGTAATTTGGCCTGAAGCTATGTTGGGAGTTGGCTAGAATTTTATTTTTGGTGAGGTGTTCCATCAGTTGTTTGTGGACACACTTTTCCATAATTTTGGCCAGGGGTGAGAGTATAGCTATAGGTCTGTAGTTGGTTAGCTCTAGTGAGCTACCACCTTTATGGAGAGGAATAATGTGGGACATTTTCCATATGGAGGGGATGAAGGCTTCTGACAAGGAACGGTTTATGATTATGGAGACGGGATAGGAAATGGCCTCAGCTGCTTTTTGCAGAAACTCAGCTGGGAGAAGGTCAGCTGCTAGCTTAGTGGGTTTTAGTTTTTTAAGAAGAGATGTTATAGATGATATGGGTACTGGATCAAAGGTAAATAGATGACCTGATGTAGTTGTAGTATTCTGCTGGCATGGGTAGTGGAGTGGGCTGGTTGTTTGAATTGTGTGGCCAGGGATTGTATAGTTTCTGTGAAGAAACTATTGAATGTGTTAGCAATGTTTACAGGGCACTGTTGTTTGCAAGTTGTTGGAGTGGGGGTGGTTGCCTGGCCTGGGTGCAGGAGCTTGTTTAAGCCTGCCCAGAATTTTTGTGATCACAATTACCTGTGATCATTGATCTCTAGGTTAGAGTTATAGAAGTAGAGCTCCAATATTAGTTTTATTTTATTATACCCGTCTTTAGCTAGCCTGCTTCTTGTAGCTTGAATTTTTTTCCTATCCTTCCCACCCTTTTCCTGTTGTGGTTTTAAAAGGCCGTGTCTCTGCCCCTTATGGTAATCTGATTTCCATAGTTCCTCCCCTCCTCTCATCCATTGCTATTGTTAGTTGTGCAAGCTATTTAAGTAATTTCCCACCCATTGTTTTCCATAGCTCCATAACACTGAGTGCCCCCCAACCCCCCAAACACTGCATCATTGTAGTTCACCCAGTATAGGACCTGACATCATGGGTATGCACTTTCCCAATTTCTAAACAGCCATTTTGGTGGATATGAGTATATTGAGACAATGCAAAAATTATATGATGTTCAATGACAACCATTTAATTGTCAAAGAAACATATATTGTATGTGAGAGATGTGTATACAAAATGTCTCTGGCAACAAAACTATTATGTACAAACACTCATAATAACAATCTTATTTTCAGAAACACATAAGCTACACCAACTGCACATAGTATGCACTCACACATAGACTTACTTGTAATGAGGCACTTAAATGCAATCTTCCAAAACTCCAAAACCTTTCCAGACATTCCACCAGCAAAAATCATCCTCAGCAAACCTGAATGTAGTTGAAAGAAACAACTCTTAGCATTTGTCATAGAGCCAACCAGTGGACCCTCAACTGCCAAGCCCATAAGGCAAGCCAATACACTACCCAGGACTCTAGTCATAGGGACTCTATTGTGGGACATACTGATGTCCTACTCACCAGGCTAAAGGATAAAGTAACACTCAGTTGCCTATAAGAGGCCAGGATCTGTCAAGTTACACATGCACTCAAGTCATTGCACCACAAATGTCAGCATGATTCAGTTGTAGTTCATGTAGGTGCAAATGACGTGAGACGTACCTCCCTAGTCTATATGAAGAGAGACATTATGGAGATCTTGGACTATGTATTACAGGCTGGTATGTGCCTAGCACTGAGAAGCATTCTACCTTCACCAAGGATGATGTCATAATATGGACAGAAGATGGCTGACTTTAATAATTGATTTAGTTGCTGGTGTCATTCTAAGGGAAAGCAATATTTGTCAGCATGTGAAGACATGGTTAACAAACCACATTGCTTTACACTTTTGAATATTCTAAAACACTGACCTCTCCATAGAGCCTTTTTAGGCAATGCCAAATTGACAAACCTTCCAACATAGCAAAATCTACCGAAGGGAATCTAAAGGAGTTACTGTTCAGTGCCAGGAACATCTGTGCAGTAACTAAGACATGGTTTAAAGCTGCAGAGAGTACCCTGGCAGTTTAAGGCTTCAGTGCCTTCCAGACACAGACCAGCAAATGCAGAGACAGGGACTAAAGGTGGAGGTGTTTCAATCTACATTAATAACAAGCGTACCTCTAGGTTGGTTAAATAGGATGACACTCTGGAGTTCCTCCACATCCAGATTACCATAGGCAAAGTCTCATACCATATCCTAGCTATAGGTCACCCTCAATGTCCCATGAAGCACATAGCTCATACTTAGACCTATTGGAGGCAATCACCATTCAACTAAATACCATATTCATGGACAACCTTAATTACTCCTCTATAAACTAGGAATCTTGCATGACCCCAAAGTTGCAGGTGCAGAGATTTCTAGACTTTGTAAACACAAACATCCTGGACCAGTTAGTGCATACGTCTACTACAGGTGCAAACACAATGGGCCTGATACTCAAAAATATGGGAGAATGCTACCCCTCTCCTAGAGTCATGTACTGTCTGGGAAGGCCAAAACACAAAGCAGGTTCCTTCAAAATAAGTATCAGTTCTGTAACATCAACAGACCCTGTAATAGTTAAAAACTACTCCAAGGCAAACTACCTTCTATTAAGTGATAACATGTCAAAATTTCAAACTCCTCCAAACCCAAATAACACAACAGCCTATGCAAATTTATTCGCAGCAGCTCTGTACAACCATGTCAATGATTGCATGGAAGCTGTCATACCTACCAGAAGTAAGTCCAAAAATAAATTAAAAACAAAACAGCCTGGTTGAATCCAAAATGTAACAGGCTGTAAAACAAAAGAAAAAAGTCATAGCTAAAATTGGGAAGCAGAACACCAGAAAAGATAAAAAAAATCAAACTGAATAGACAAGTAAGAGGACTAATTAAGTCCAACAAGGCAAATTTTGAGGTAAAGATAGCATCCCAGTCCAAAGACAACTATATGGTCTTCTTTAGGTATTTCTGAAACCTGAAAGACAGAAACAACAGTGTGACAAACTGCTGGTAAACGGAGCCACATTCACTGAACTGGGAGATATAGCAAATATTTTAGCTGACAAATTCATTTCCAACTTAACCCCCACACACACCCAGATGCCAGCCTGGAAATACTATCTAACATAATCCCTCCAACTATCAGTAGGGATCATGTCTTAGATGCACTGTCTAAGGCCAAGGATACTGCTACGATGGGCCCCAGTAATATCCTTAGATGTCTCTTATATAGTCTGAAATATGACCAGTCAGGGCCCCTGGTGACACTATTCAACTACAACCTCCACACAGGCACCATGCCTTGTGAATGGAAGACCTCAAGTGGTCGTACTTCTGCATAAGGGCAGATCATCAACAAATCCCAGGAATTACAGACCCACTAGTATCATACGCAAAGCCATGTAAAGAATTATCATGGAAATGAATAGCAATGACATAAGAAACCTTCAGACACTGGACCCAACCCCAGTTTAGTTTTGTCAAAGGCAGGTCATGCCTAGTGAACCTGGAGAACTTCCTTGAGAAAGTCACCAAGGCAATGGTTGATGACAAAATAGTGCATATTGACTACCTTGACCTAGCTAGTGCATTTGATCCCATATCCCACTCAGGCATTGTAAAAAAAACCTCATGGAATTAGGCATACACCCCTTTGTAATTCACTAGATTAGCAGCTGGCTTACAGAGAGGACCGAGGAAGTTAGGATTGGAGAGATTGCCTCCACAAAAAGGCACAGCACCAGGGCTCTGTGGTGGGTGTGCTACTCTTTGTCGTCTATTTATCAGAAGTTAAGACTAATGTCAAGGGCCTCTGGCTTACCAAGTTTGCAAATGATTGCAAACTAAGAACAATCAAAGAAACCTCCCAAGATGCTAACATCTTGCAGGAAGGTCTAACACAGACAAATGAATGGTGCCAAAACCACAGCTTAAAATTCATTACTAAAAAATGCATACTAGTACCGTTTGGGAAGATGGATACCCATGTAGACTACCTCATTGATAAAACACCCTTAAAAGTAAACATAGTAGTCAGGGATTTTGGAGATTCATGTAGTTAGTTACCTGGCTTTCAACCAACGTGTCTAAGCTGTAAGAAAATTATTCTGTCACTCAACTTATTGCATATCGGTCCAGGAAAATCATAGTGCCAATGTACTCATTCATCATTGGACCTATCATTAAACATAATGCTCCATTCTGTATGTACCTGACTAGGCAAAATACAAAAACGGTCAGTGTATTACACCGAAGACAATACACATCCTAATGTAGCTAGCTCTGAGAACCACTGTGAATGGTCCTGTGGGCCAGCTTTTGCAGGCAATAACAGACTAATAATAAAACATAGCTAAACCACAAGCCAAGCTAGGTATCTAGTTCGTGAGAAGCAAAAACCTCCTAAGTTTGTATTTAAATTGTTATCTGAATATGTGTCTGAATAACCATTCAGTCAAGAAAACAACAGCTGTGGATCTTTTCTGAAGAATTCTTTATTAGAGAAGAATAGGCCTGTGGCTTGTCCTGCAGGGAAACTATTGTTGGACTAGCAGGAAATGATAGTGAAGCTGATATTTACTGTTTCATTTTAATCACCACTGGTACCCGCTTATCCATCATTTGATCTAATTCCTAGAAAACCTGCCATTGTTTGTTTAATACAAACTCATTAGACCCATTATAGAGTACAACGCCCCTTTTGGAATGTACCTCACAAGACATCTGCAGCAGCTGGAAAGGCCACAGAAGTACCTCACAAATAGGATTAATGGCCTCAAACAGATGCCCTACACTGACCACCTCAAAAAACTCGAGCTTTACTCCGTAGCATATCGCCTACTCCGAGGTGATCTCTACCTAACATATAATTCTATGTCAAACCCAGAGCTGTTGGACATGCTGCACCTAAAGAAATCCCAGTCCCTCCGAGCTACACGCTCTAGGGACCTAAACCTTGTCACCACAATAAACAGGACATGCTGGAGAGATAGATTCCTGTCCCATAGACTTCCCATACTCTGGAACAGGCTACCCATCTATGTCAAGCAAAGTTCTTCATTAGCACTCTTCAAGAAAAATCTTGATGAGTGGATGGGAACTAGGAAATTCACCCTGGGAATCACTTCTGTGTCTCTGCTTGACAGTGGCACAGGAAAATAACTTTCTTGGGTGGCGTAAGCCAGGGAACCTTGTGGGCTAGGCTTATGTAGGCCCTTGGGCCAATAGCCTAGTACCTACCTATGAACAGGCACATTTTATTTCTTTCTCTGTCCATATAAGGGGTCTATATTATATAACCAAAGTTTTATAACTTTGAATACCATATGATTGACACCATATGGTCGAAGTTATAAAACTTTGAATATGTATAAAAAAAATATAAAAAAAAAAGAAAGTTACCTGATGCTTTAAAACAGGGGGGCAAGCCCCCCTGCACCCCCCCCCCGCTCATTAAATATACCAACTTCGAGATTGCACTACAGTGTAGTGAAGGGAAATCTTCCCTTTACCGCATTATAGTGCGGTTTCGGAGTTGGTATATTTAAAGAACGGAGGGTGTGTGCCCCCCTGCTTACAACCCTTCGTTTTTGTTTGTTTCCTCGTTTTATTTTTTTTTTATATATTCAAAGTTTTATAACTTTGACGATATGGTGTCGATTATATGGTATTCGAAGTTGTAAAACTTTGATTATATAATATAGACCCCATATAAGGATAACAACATTACTTGGTAACGTAATTTGATTTTGTATGCCATGTTCCATTTAAATGTCTTTGTTGTAAACATGTTATTGAAGGTTTATCTAACCTAAAATGCTAGAATAAATCTGCTGTCCTAATTGGTTATTTAAAGCGTTAATATTCCACAAAACCAATTTTTATGACCTACAAAATTTTGTCATTCTGCTCATACTGGGACCTTCCGTAAAAAGTTTTCCTGCAATTTATTGGTGATATAGATTTATCAGATGCTCTGATAAGTTATGTGTTGTAATGCTTGATGGTGTTATCATAGTCTAAATGTGCAAAAAAATCAGACCAGCTGTCCAATCTAAATAAACTGTATACAGTGAGAAGTAATTCATTTTTCTTCTGAGAATAACATAGCATCTGAAGTCAAATGACAAAAAGTTCAGGATTTAAACAGACCAAAATTCTGGATTAGAACTGCAGCCAAAAATACTCTAAAAAGAAAATAATACACCACACTTTGAACCACTGACATTCTAGTCATACAGCCACAGCCCTAGGAAAAGTTTTATAGCAAATTGTACCATACATTCAATATGTCTTTGAATCACAGGCATGACATGAAAGGTGTCAACATACTGCACACAGGCGCACGCTCAAATGCACAGGCACACACACACACACACACACACACACACACACACACACACACACACACACACACACAAAACATCTCGATCTATGCGTGTGTGTGTGTGTGTATATATATATATATATATATATATATATATATGCGTATATATATATATATATATATGTGTGTGTGTGTATATATATATATATATATATATATATATATATATATATATATAGAGAGAGAGAGAGAGAGAGAGAGTGAGTAGAAGTCTGGTTTATACACACATGAAATATCTTCTACTGTAGGATTATAGGATTAAGGATCATATGACTTTGTCACTCAGCTAGACCTCATACCCTGAACTTACTGTGCAAGAGAGTGTTAATTTATTCTGTTCATGAAGTTCTTTGTATTTGTGTCTCATCTCCTCACAAATAAACACACATACACACACGCGCACACACAAAAATATTTGTGTGTGTGTGTGTGTGTGTGTGTGTGTGTGTGTGTGTGTGTGTGTGTGTGTGTGTGTGTGTGTATGTGTGTGCATGGATTTTCCACAGTTCCCCCTTCCCATTTCTATGGAGAAGGGGTTGAAGAGAGGCCGCTCTGTCAGCCGGGGCAGACAGAATTGGAAATTGTCAGTGGAGAGACAGTCAAATCAGTCTCTGAAAAAGATGTGGAAACAGATGGGGACAGTTTAGTATGGAACATTTCTAAAAGAATTTTGGACACCGATGAGCTTAATGTTCTCAACAAGGGACTTAACTTGATTCCTACTAGTAATAATAATTTGACTAACGTATTAATTGATGTAAGGATGTTTCTTAGATATGTTATGCTACAGTATGAGTTTGGAAACAATATTACGGAACGCAAATGCAATTTTAAAAACCAAGTGTTTATATGCCTAACAACCATCCATTAATTGAAGCATTCTATAGATTGGTTGAGGATGACTTGCATGTTCTTTATGATGAAGGAGGTACTAGTAAAGATCGGAATAAATTTTATAGACAAAATTTCACTTTCAGGGACCGAGCAGCCTTACGCAGATTACAAAATGATTCCACTGTAGTTATTAGACCTGCAGATAAAGGTGGCCCTGTGGTGATTATGGATAAGGTGGGATACCGAGAAGCCATGTTTAAAATGTTAAGTGACATTATGTATTATCAAGTCATTAGTATGAATAAAGTGGAAGAGATTAAATGTAGGCTATTTTCAGTGATAGAAGATTTGGTTAGGATTTTCAGTATTACACATGAATTGGGCAGGTTCCGTGAGGTAGAGTATGCAATGGTTCCGGCTATACAGGGCCTGCCTAAAATTCATAAAGATAGCTTAAACCCCCGTTATGACCTATAGTCTCAGGAAAGGGGTGGTGCACTGAACCTTTTCCCGTATACGTTGAGAAAATTCTTCGACCTTTATTAGAGAAGAATATAACTGTCCTCAAAGACACTAAACAATTTTTGATAGACCTGTATAGCTTCACAAATATATATGCAATGAATTCAGACATATTATTTGTTACATTAGATGTACAATCATTGTTCACTGTTATTCCGAATGAACAAGGTGTGGAATCAGTCAAGAAATATTTGATTAAGCATAGCGGCTTTGATAGTAAATATATTGACCTGATAAGCCTTTTTCTTGAAGTTATTTTGGAAAATAACATTTTTATTTATGAAGAAAAGCTTTACCCACAATGTGATGGCATGGCTATGGGCACTTCATGTGCCAATAGTTACGCCAACATGGTTTTAGCTCTTTGGGAAGAGGATTGCCTATTTATTACTGATGAGTTCAAGAAACGTGCTGTTCTATAGACATTTTGTCGATGACGTCTTTTTAATTTGGAATGGGAAGGCTGATGAGTTAGAATTGTTTGTGAATGTAATGAATATTATGACAGGCTACCTCAAGTTCACCCTGAAATATTCTAGTACTAAAATAGAATATTTGGATGTGTTTGTCGAAAAAGTATTGGACACCCATGTTAACACTGGTGTGTTTAGAAAAACAAGTTATAGCAATACTCTTTTACACAGACGTAGCATGCATCCCTCATATATCTTTAAGAATATTATAAGAGGGCAAGGAATGAGAATTTCTCGATTAAATGCTACAGATGTAGGATATCAACATGAGTTAATATGTTTTAAGAACAGACTTTTAAATAGAGGATATAATGAAGTAGAAATAGAAAGAGGTCTCTCAGACCTTGACAATATTAGAGAAGGTAGAACTGCCCCTTATTATTCTAGTAATGTAACATCAACTAGCGTAATAAGGAATGAATGTCCCAACATCAAAATTCCCATGTTTTATACTAATGATAATGGGGCTATATTTGATATTATGAATAATCATTGGAAAATACTTACCACCAACATTGACCTTAAGAATATTGTTGGTGAAAGACCAGTATTTAGATAAACCAAATCTAAAAAGGATATTATGTCAGTCTGGATATAAAGGCCTTCACAGACGGAGAATGGATACAATGCCATGTGGGAAATGTCATTTCTGTGGTTTCATAGATACCAGTGACAGTTTTATTCACCCAGATACTGGTAGAGAATTTAAGTTCAATATAGCTGTGAGTTGTGACACCTCGCATGTAGTTTATCTGGCAGTGTGTAATACATGTTCATCATTCTACATTGGGAAAACTAATAGGACATTTCGGGCTAGAATTAGAGAACATCTGTATGCTATTAGAATTAATCATATTACCAAATGCCTTAGCCAAACATGTAATGACCCTAGGCGATAACCATATGTTTAGTTTCATGGTTATAGATGTAGTTACACCCATGATTAGACAAGGGGGCATTAGAAATGGCACTGAGAAGAAGGAGATCAGATGGATTTTAAGGCTTAGAGCTGATAGAGGTAGGGGACTTAATGAGAGGGCTTCCCTTCAACCTATACTGAAATCACGTAGACTAAAGGTTTAATAATTATTCTACCTTTATAGACCAGGTTTTTATTCTTTCTCCATGCTCATTATTACGATTTATGTGAGGCACTAATTCCAATGATATTATATATTATATTTTTATATTTTTTAATCTGGTTCTGCCCCGTTTTGTTTGATGAAGTTACCATTTATATATAAATTTCAACATAGTTATGTGTTTTATTTATGTATTTTTATATGTTATGCCTATAATATGAGTTTTATTTAATTATTTTCTAATTAGTCTATTACGTCATTGCTTTTAGATTGGTTATATAAGGACTGAGTTTTGGAAAGGGTGTTTCTTGGTCTGATGAAGCGATTGTGAAAGCACTTACCTGTGCACACCATTAAAGTTTGGAAGTTTATTGTGTTAGCGACTGTTTCTACTTTATTATCGCATGGTTGCCTCTGCCGCTATTTTACTGTTCATTACGTTTATAATATGCTGTATGTCTGTTGTTGTTCCCCTTAATGATCTGCATCCAAAATCCCACTCTGTTCTTATTTCTTGAATTTCCCTACTGCTTCTCATCACCCCTTTTCACTTTAAATTATAGCTTCCTGCTTGTATTATGTATAAGAGCCTTAACTGTGTAGCTCTAAAATATCTCTTTAAATCAGATAATCCTAAAGCATCCTGTTCTACTGGAAGGCTCCACTTTTTCTACTTGACTCTTGCCCTCTTCCACTCCCAGATAAAATCCTTTAACTCTTTACTAATTATTGTCCACAACTTCTCCTCTGGTTGATAAAAATATGCCTGAACTGTATATAAAACTAAAGGAATTAAAATATTTTCACTGCTTATATCTTACTATCCATATTCATAAAAAGGAGCTTCCATTTTCTCAGTTTTTATATTATCTTTTGTTTAGTGTCTTCCCACATATCTTTAGCTGCCATAACAGAAGACTTTTTAATCCAAACTCCTAAATACTTTATCTTACTGTGTCCCCATAAATACAAATATTATTGAACCAATTCATGTGTGAGTACATAATTTATGGCTATAGCCTTTGTTTTATCTTCATTAATGTTACATCCCAAAAAGATTTGAAGCTGGGTCAAAATGTTCCACAACACTGAGAAGTCCTTTCCTGGATTTTTCAGGTACAAAATGATACCATCTGCAAATAAACCCAACTTTTCTTGACCACCATACCAGCTATATCATTGCATTTCTGAGTTCCTTATTTTCTTTGCCAATGGCTGTGAATGCAAAGCAAATAACAAAGGGGAAAGATGTCAGCCCTACCTGGTTCCTTTGTTCAGACACAGCTTATCAGATAGGGACCCTCCCACTTTAAATTTTACCTCCGACACCTCCTATATCCTCCTAATTAACCTTATTATTATATCCGGGAATGCAAATGCTTCCATTATCCTACTAATAAAATCCCGGCTTACTCTATTGAATGCTTTCTCTACATCAAGACCCACCAATAACTGCAGTATTTTCTTACATCCTGCTTCCCTCTAGATCACTCAAACGTATGCACAGTGTATTAAAACAGTGTGTGTGTAGGAGATATGCCCCTCTTTATATGCTAACTCCGTAATCACGCAACAGCTGAGAAAGGACAAGGACACGTCATGGCTGGAGAGTGCCCATAGTGACCAGTTTACATAAATGACTAACAATTAAAACATGGAAACTATGCTCTTTAGTGCTATGTTGAGTTTCAGCCTGGTAGCAGCACATTCCTGTTATCACCTACCCACCTTCTCACATTAAAAAAGAGAGAGGCACCAGCATCTTCGACTAGTTATCCTTTTTGTACACTCATTGTAAGAAGCCACTTCTTCTAACTACTAACCATACTGATCACAAGTGGATTAAGGATGTCCATCAGGGCTGCACTTCTCAGGCAAGGATGAGTTTTTCTCCTTTGACGTCACAACTTATATCAATGGAGAAAACAGGTGGATTGATGGGGGGGGGTCAAAAAGAAAATGCCTAGCTTCAGACAAACAGTGTTACCTGCAGTTGGCCTTTATGCTCAGGGTCTGTTTTTTTTTCCTGAGATAGTCAGATGGTCATTAACATTTCTGATTTCTCGTGAATTCCTTAAACAACCTATGATAAAAGTAATGTTAAACATATCATTGAATACTGATAACTTTGAAAATTAATTGGGTATCCCAAGTTTCCTATTTTAGAGGTCCTTGAGACATTTGTCACAGAGCACCTTCAATGTCATCTCAGAATCTTCATGATTATAAACTATTCCAATCCATAATTAGGGTGATGCATATAACAGATAGCATTTCAGTGCAGATCCTGAATAAAAGGAGTTAAGGGATACAGAGGCATGATTTTATTAATTTTATTTATATATATATTTGCTGACTGGGGTAGTATGTCTGAGCTTAATAGCCCATTTTCAGCTTAGGGTTTCAAGAAGAAAAGTTCCATCCAAAAACAAAAAGCAAAACATGTGAGTAAAGCAAACAAAATAATCAAATGAAGCACAAATGTAGAACTAAAGGTAAAGAAAGTAATAAGAAACATTTGAGTCACATAACCAAAGCATGCAGAATTGTAGAGACCTGTCAGTTAACTAACCAGATGGCAAATTGCCAGATATTATCATGCGACCTCAGAACATCTCAGTAGGTCACCTAGAGTACCCACACCAGTGAGATACAGTAATACTGGATGATTCCTGATGGGCATCTATTACTCCTTGTAGTATAACATTCACAAATATGATCAGCTTTGTAGTAGAGAGGAATACAGCCCTGACTACAAACTAGATGTCCTGAGTTAGAATGGTGGTTTGGATGTTGGAAGATTCAAGAGGAGTGAGGGTGTCAATGAGTGGCTGATATCAGCTTCCACATCCTTGTGGGCGGGAGAGATATTTTCCTATTGGCCAATTGTTTCCATGCAAACATTGGTGTTCACAATATCCTGGGGTTGGCAATTTCAATCCAGTCATAGTAGCCTTCACTACCATGTGGGTGGAAGCCTGCAGATGCACAGAGATTCACTGCCATGGGGTGGAAGGCTGCACATACCCACAGACGGAGCAGGTTGCCCTGCAGTGATGCTGGTGCTCACATCAGACAGCAGGGTGGGGCTAGTATCTAACTGAAGTCACCTCATAGCCATGATGCACAAACCACCTTCATGGATGCCTAAAAGATGGCCCTGTGGTTGTCACTTATCTCCATGCCTGGGATACATAGTGCAGGAGGACAAATGAGCTCAAGACTGATGAAGAGGGGGAAGGAACATGGTTAGTAGGCAGAGAGGCGGAACGCATGGGAAACAATTCACAAATGTTGTAACAAAACAAACAATGTTATTTATTTTTTCTTGTAGACCTGCCATTAAGATATCTGAGGGCTAAATGGCTCAATGCCATTGAGCGATAGAGCCATGACTGAGACCCAAGCAATTCAGATGTGATTAGTGGGATTGTCAGTTGATGAGTCAGACAGGGATGAGGAGGAGTGACTTTTTTGCCATCTTTCTTAGCCTGATTATGGATAGGGTTTAAGCCAAATGTTTAGTTTTGATTGGTGGAGACCAATAACACTACTCCAGAAGGATGTGTATATGTAATACAGAGGAGGGGGAATTGGGTGGGACAGTGGGCAGGGTATCCAAAAAAGCTTTCTGTAAGTGCAAGAATAGCAATGTATTAGAACAACATGATCTACTGTTTGTACACTCTTTCTCTGACTGTTTATACTAAGGTTTCACCCCATTCTAAGTAGTAGGTAATGGGGTCCTGACCCAGAGGTGGTAAGTTAGAAAACTGTCAGGACTGGTCGAACAGATGATCAAAGAGGGGTCCTGGGATATGGCTGATTTCAGACAGCTCTGTTGTCAGTATCCACATCTGAAATGACTCTCTTTTGGGAGAAGTATTATTAATAAGGTCTGAAAAGATGATGTAGGATTTCCCAGAGACAACTACACTGTATTTTTGTGATGTTAACATTGGGCTTATAATTAACACATTAGACATAGGTTTGATGTAGCCATGAGTATCAGAAGGAGTTTTGATGACTATGTCACTTCTGCAGTCATCAGAAAATTTTGTCACATGCCACAGAAATGAATGGCAAAGAGGAGGGGACCCATAATGGAACCTAGTGGGATACCTCCTGTAATACACTGCAGACTAGGGAAGGTACCATTACCAATCTGAGTTCTATTGGTAAGGCACTTAGCTATATAGTGAACTATGTAATGATTAATGCTGGACTGGGTGAATTTATCAATAACAACTGTACGGAGAATGGAGTAGAAGGTTTGACCAAGTCAAGGTGAGCAGTATGGACAGACTGATACACAAAGCCACAGTGATCTTTGCAAAGAAGTCATCTAGGGTGAGCAGTCACAGTCTATCTTTTACAGATTTTAACTAGTTGGGGTCATAGGTTCATAGGTTCATACTAGGCTATTTGCCCTAGGACATTTATAAGCCTAGCCAGAGTGTGTTTGGCTTTCACCACCCATTTTAAATGAATTTTGCTATGCCCTTTTTCGAGGTTAGTATACTGTGCCTCTGTCTAACAGTGACACAGAAGTGATACCCGGGGTAAACCTACTATCTCCCATCCACTCATCAAGATTCCTCTTGAAGAGAGTCAATGAGGGACTCTGCCTAACCTGGACTGGGATTTTATTCCAGAGTGAAGGGAACCTCTGGGTTATGAATCTGTCCCTCCAGCATGTCCTATTTATTTCAGTGCTGAGGTTCAAGTCTCTCGAGCACGTAGCTCAATGGGATTTGGATTTTCTGAGGTGCAGCATGTCCATTAATTCCAGGTTGGACATGGCTTTATACGTCAGGCACAGATTGCCTCTGAGCAGGCGGTATGCCACTGAGTAGAGCTGGAGTTTCTTTAACCGGGCAGTATATGGCATCTGTTTAAGCCCTTTGATCCTCTTGGTGAGGTACTTTTGGGGTCTTTCCAGTTGCTGCAGATGTCTGGTAAGGTACATCCCAAAAGGGGCATTGTACTCAATTATGGGCCTGATGAGGGATGAGTAAAGAGGCACGATGACCTCCCCTGATCTAGATGTGAATCCCTTCATGATTAGGTGGGCTATATAAAATGTTTTTCTAACCACTTTGGCCACGTGGCTGTCAAATGAGAGATTGCTATCAACTTGGGTCCCCAGGTCCCTAATTACTTCTTTCGTACTTAATGGATTACCACATATGTGGTAATTTGTGGGCACTTTGTTTTTGCCAAAGGGGATGACTATACACTTTTTGGCGTTTAGCTTGAGGCCATGGCTCTGGCACCAGTTGTCATGTGACTGAAGGTCACCTATGACCTATGTCACTAATTATCTTAACAATTTATACATTCCATCACTTTGCAAATAATAGGGAGGTTAATAGTCCATAACTACTGTTGTCAGTTGTTGGGCCATCTTACGTATAAATGCCACAAGGGCCAATCTACATATTTCTGGAATATAATCCATGAAGGGGCATAAGTTAAATAAGTTAAGGAGGGGTTAGCACTTTTCAACAGACAATGAAGATTTTATCTGGGACCCAGGGTGTGGGGACCAGTGGGACAAGCAAGTGGGGATGAAAATAGAACCAAATCTGACAAGGTGCTGCAATAGCATCAATATCAGAGTAGCCAAAACCATTATATTATAAGCACCATGTAATAATATGTGTTACTTTTGTGCTTTACTAATGTAACCAAAGAAGGCCTTGTGATGGTCTTTAATTATGGTAGTGACCTTAAATTCACAAGTGGCCCTACACTTCTTAATGGTGTGTTTTATGGTTTTGCTTACCTGACTTAAATTATAATACATGGATAAAAGCTTTTTGCCTTTAATTGTAAAATGTATCGACACAAGAGTTCCAGTATATAGGTTTACTTTTAAAATCACCACTGTATTTATGGCTGACAAGAAATGTCACTTAAGTACAGCTATCTAAAAGAGAATAAAATTCAGTGGAGTATGCAGTAGCACCAGACATGCTTTTTTAGGTAGTAATTATTACTGCTTCTGTATTTATGTATTTGGTATCCTACTATTAAGCTGACAACCAAGCAAGGAAACTGTTTTAAAAACGTTTCTCATGGATTTGACTGAAAAACTGAAGAAGTGAACTAATGACTAAGACTGGTTATTTGTGTTCTGTGATCTCCCACAGTTGAATTAAAAATGAAAAAAGAAATAACTAGCAAAGTACATGCATTGTATGCAGTCTAATATAACATAAGCATAATAACAACATATATAACAGGAATGTTTCAGGTATTCATTAGTGCACATTATAGTACAATATTTGATGTAGTAAATGGCTGAAAAGTTGGTTCCCTATCCTAAAGGAGAGAGAATGTGGATTAGAAATATTCACAAAACCTGGCCTGAAAACAGTAAAATATAAATATGAATACTGAACAAGCGTTGCTAGGTTTCAAATGAAGATTAATTCCTTTAACTGAATATTAATTGGAAAGAAATTCAGATGATCCTGCAGATTATGAACAACTGTCCTGAATTAAAACATTTAAAGGAGGTGGTAGTACTTAGGTATCTGTGTGGCTGGGTTTTAAAAGTGGGAAACTGTGATGTGGTTTGGATGAAGATCTTTAAAGGAGTTCCATGCAGCAGGATGTGCTGTATACAACTGCTTGGTTAAACCATTTTGAATTCCAGTCATAATAGCTGTGAATAACATACTATAACATATTTCTAGGCAAATTTCACATGACTATAAATCCAAATTGTATGTACAATATGAATAAAGATATTACTTGCCAGTAAAATGTAAATGAACCTTTCTTTTTTGTAATGCACACAATAATTTGATTTAGCAGAAGTAAATATGATAAGATTCATCACATCTCTTTCTACTTAATGTCTTTGCCAAGCAAAGCACCATTAAATGGCATTTGGGTCAGGAAAAAAAAGCATACAAATAAGTCCTTTCTTTAATTATGTAGAGCCTCAGAACCTTCATGCAGGGTTAACCCCTGCACCCCCCATTTACTCTTTAGAAGAGTCATTCTAATGGGCCAGGCTTGATGAACTACCATTGTGAGATGTATCCTTAAAAACTGTAGGACAACCAGTTGAGGTCAACATCACCATCATCATCATCACCACCATCGCCATCATCACCACCATCATCACCACCATCACCACCATCATCATCATCATCACTCTTCAAACCATTTGTGCTGATGAGGTTGTGATGGTAAGAAGAAAAGAGTAGTCCAGACTCCTCTTCAACTCATCCTTAGGAACCACAGGCATTTCCAGACATGTTGATAGATATAATTCCTTCAATATGTTTTGGTTCTGCTCCAGGGCATTCCATATATCTCATGTGGGAGACATCCAGGAAACATCCTCACTAAGTGTGCAAGCCACCTCAACTGACTCCTTTAAACATGGAAGAGTAGTGGTTGTCAGACAAGGTCCACTCAGATTGCAAAGATCTCACTCTATGACAGAGTAAGCTCAGCTACCCTGCAAAATAGCCTCACTTGTTGCACTTTTATCCATGATCTCATCCTTTCTGGCATTGCCCATTACTCATTACCCTAGATGAGGATGTGAACATTGATTGACCAGCAATCTGTTCTATGACTTACTTGCTGTTTCATCACTACAGTCCATTACAATGCCCATTATACAGCATTCGTCCACTGATCACTATACCATTCGCCTCTACCTATGCTTGTGAATAAGATGCTGAGATACTTAAACTTGTTTACCTGAAGCACCTCCTCACTCATACCTGGAGAAAGCAATCAACTCTCTTCTGGTACAGGTACACACATTCTGATCTGGACCTGTTCTTTTTCATCCTAGCCACTTCATTACCAGGAGCAAATCTTTCCAGTACACAGTAGAGATTGCAGCCACTTAAAGCCAAGTGGATAGCATCATCTTCGAGCAACATAGATGCAGCCCTTTTGTTTGTAAGCTGGATAATCTTCTGATCCTGGATTTGCTTAAATATCCTGTTAAAAATCACAACGTGGAAGAGAGAGAAATAGAGAAGACCCATCCATGTAAGAGTCCTATGCATGGCTTAAATGTATTTGACTTAATGCTGAGAATGCAGGAACAATTCTCACTCCTCAAATACAGGGACTCAATGAATGGCAAGCAACAGTGACTTTAGTTCACTGTACTGTTGTAGAACATCCAACAACACATTCTGGGGTACACAGTCATATCCCTTCTCAAGTCCACAAAACTCATGTAGACAGTACCACAGTCAGATGCGTTCTCATCTCGACAAAACTCATGTAGACAACACTGCAATCAGATGTATTCTCAAGTCCACAAAATTCATATAGCCAGTACCACAGTCAGATGTATTCTCAAGTCCACAAAACTCACATAGACAGTACTCATACCTCTCAAAAGTCCAGATTTTCACAGAATGTTCAGATTTTTGCCTCATATTTTTGGTCTGTTCCTCATCGTTTTTTTTTGGTTTTCTAGCAAATCACTGAGGAAAGAGATCAGAAAGTAATGGCACACATTTGATTTTTGTACTTCATACTCTTCATAAAAATGCATGCTAATGCAAAACCCGTTATTAGAGCAATATTTAAAAATTGTTCCTATTTTGGGGCCTTTGTCCCCCCATTATTTATGGCTTTGTCCAGATTTCTTGTTCTACAGGGTTGAGAGGTATGACAGTACTGCAATCATATGTATTCTCAAGTCCACAAAACGTACATAGGCAGCGTTGCAGTCATGTGCATTCTTAAATCCACAACACTCATGTAGACAGTACTACAATCACATGTATTCTCATGTCCACACCACTCATGTAGACAGTACGGCAATCACATGTATTCTCATGTCCACAACACTCGTGTAGACAGTATTGCAATCACATGTATTCACATGTACACAACACTCATGTAGACATTACAGCAATCACATGTATTCTCATGTCCACAACACTCATGTAGACAGTACTGCAATCACATGTATTCTCATGTCCACAACACTCATGTAGACAGTACTGCAACCACATGTATTCTCAAGTCAAAAAGCACATGTTGGATTTTAAAATGAATAAAAAGTTGTTTTAAAAAAAAGAAAGCACACGTTGGCAGCATTGGCAAACTCCCATGAATCTTCCTATATCGGCACAAAGACAAAAAGCTTGTGTTTCCTGAATCAGAGGCCTGGCTATTGGTTGAAGTTTTCTTTCATGTATACCTGTGCACAGGTAAGGAACCTCCTTGGCAGTAAATACAGAAAAAGGGATACATGTATTTGTTTTTGTGATCTAGGTCTATAACTGAGATAAATGGTTTGAGTTGGAAATGGATGAATTGATTATACCTGAAAAGTCAATGACTGCTTAAAAGTGAGGCAATTGGTGCAGAGCATGTTGGACATCTGAACTCTTGTGCCAGAATAAGTGCACAATCATGTCATGTGTCGCTAGGGATACTCTTTGTACTCTACTGAGAACAATTTTCTAGACATTACTTCGAAAAATCATGTTTTTTTTATGCCATACTGTGTCCAAAACTCTAAATTAAGGCATCCAATAAAAATTATATAGATTGAAAAAAACAACTGTTTGATGGTTTTATGGGGAAAGTGAAGCAAACATTTTTAAGTGTGGAGGGGTAACGTGTCAAATTATTAACTGCCAGGTGGGTTGGGGAGCAGCAAATCCTGCACACAAGTGCAAAATTAAATTCTCTGGCTATACCCCTGAATGCACTTATGGCTTTGTTAGATAAGTACATGAAGGACACCCATGTGATACTGAGAATTGCCTGCATGAATTGTGCTTTACAGCATGTTTGCATACTGTGTTAAAATCTGTGAAAATAAAATGCTACAAAAATCATAAAAAATAGTATATAAATATAGTGGTTGGTAACCTCCTTCTTAAATATTTTAACTACACAGCTGTCAAAAGGATGCCTACATGTAAACTGGTAGAGGTCCATGAGATTTGCCAGCTTGCCAATCAAACTTTTGACACTTGATGAATGCCAGAGTGTGGACTGGGTGTTTTATTAACAGATTTGTCATTGTCTAGTGGTTAACAATTCAGTAATTCAGAAAAAAGTGCAAGTGATATAAATGTAATCATACCAGTTACAATGATCATCATTTATTTGACTTAACTGATTTGCAAAACTGTAATAGCTACTTAGAACCAGTCAGGTTTCATATACCCAGACCCAATCAGCTGTCATGAAATGAGTCATAATACCATGGACTCCACTGTCTCATAATATGTATTTAACATTCCCTTAAATAAAGAGATAATTTTGTAAGTAGCTGCCAGCACTCTACTACAGACTATAAACGTTCTGCCTTCTAACCTTAAATGGATTTAGGAAACAGCAACAGACACTCTGCAGAAGTCATGGCTGAAAAAATGTACTACACCAGTCAGTTGTAAAAGTCTGAGTTGTCAGGTAATTACAGTTATGCAACCTATCAATAAGCTGGGTATGTGGAGATAATTGTCTCCGTTGGTAAGATATAGTATTTCATTGTGGCAGGTATAAATGTTCTTTTCTGGTCGCATTTTACAAAGATGTGACTTACAGTGGCATGAGTCATATTGTGCTCTTATTGGAATTGATGGATACTACATTTCCTAGCTGCAAATGATATGAACTTTCTCTAATTTCTTTAAATAATGCAGCAAATGTGCTGTCTCACAAAACATTTGTTTGTTGCAAGTTCCTGAATTTATCTTGTGCTTTGTTAATTATCAAAGATTAGATGTGGAAAATTTCAAAACTTTAGGAAGGCCAACGTAATCCTTCTTTAGCAGTCAGGCATAAATTGTCTTAGTGGTCGTACCTCTCTTAGATGAATATACTTCAAAAACATTCTTAGTATGAAGAAAACTGCCCTGTTGCAATATTTCTATTCATTTTACAAAGTTGGATTTCATGTATGAGTGTGGTGGCATTTTATATTCTGTAACCAAGATGTACTTTTTGAGTTCTGTCAAAACTTGCCAGTTGAGACAGTACCAAAGCTGTGAAACATTCCAAATCGAAAACATTAGTCTCAAGTTTGCTTCCTAGACTGCCTTATCGTATCAAAATCTTTGTTTTGTTTCTGTGGATATTTCTATAATAGTTGATGTTTTTGTTGAGGAGATGGTTTATCATAATGGTATTTGTGTCAGGCATTTGCTAGCTGCTAGATTAAATATTTCAGCCCTGCATCCCAGAGCAAGTTTCTTATGATAAGGATATTTATGAAGAGTGGAACAGTTTGCCCCTATGACTGAGACAGACTTGTGAAGGCAAGGCTTTATGAAGTGCTCTGCATCTGAAACTCCCAATACTAATTGGTTTTCTGAGATTGTATCTGATACATAAAATAGATATTAAAGCAAATATTAGATAACACATTTTAAGAACAACTTGAACACCTATTACGGGAGTGACTGTTTTAGTATACTGACAGGATAGAAGGGCATTATTTCCCTTTCTTGAAATATGTCTATGTATGCATGCATGTGTGTATGTAGAGTATGTGAGGAGGTTTCCAATTCAGTGACAAATCAGCACAGTGACACCTTTAATATGACACCTTTAATTATTGACACTGTTAATTATCTGCTTTTGTTTGAAGTTATTTGTTCATGGCATATCTGTATTATCATTACAATTTTTTAACACTTGTTAGTTTTGCAGGTAGTTTGATATAGTGAAGCTAGCACTCTTCATATGAATTAGTCAAAGTCTGAGCCAGTAAGATAAGGACAAGTATTGGTTTTATATGTTACTGCAATACTTTAAAATATGGAAAATATGAGATTTGTACAACTGGCTGTTATAGTTAACAGTGACTTGGAATTTAGTCCAGCTGACACAAGATGACATGTCATCCTTGAATGTTGACTGCAAAAGACATACTAAATGTGATTTAAACATGTGGTCTTTACAGTAGATATGTGCATGTGTGT